>NC_134858.1:39355833-39578333 GCF_049852395.1 Peromyscus maniculatus bairdii
CCGGCAAAGGATTATCATGTCCCCATGTGCTTTTGAGTGTCTATGGAACTACATGGCAGTTTACAGAGAAGTTTCTTGTTAGACAGTCAACTGCCAGGAATGGTCAGTGGTCAGTAAAGCATCTTCTAGGGTTGAAAAGGGAAGGAAGTTGTTTGTTTGTTACTCAGCCTGGGGGAGGCAGAGGAAGTTACATATGATTGTAAAAGCTCATGTGGTTAATCTGCAGCATGTGTCTTGTATAGTGAGGCTTAGTGTACACTCCACCTTTGAGCCCAGGAGGATAAGGTAAGTAAGCAGCACCCCCACTCCATACAAAACACCTAGATAGTTGGTTGCTGAAGTATCTCACACTCTAGCATGTCTCTATTCTTACTTCACTGCTTGGAGATCGGGCTTGGGGACACCCAAGTTCCCATCTTAGCATTAACCTCAACTCACTGAGTGGTCAGTCCTAGGCAACCACTCACCATCTCTGGGTATCTTTTTTTTCCCTTCCATAAAAGCAAATCCACACCATGATCCACATGAAGGGTGAACATGACCACTAGTAAAACAATACCGATATGACAGCCTGAGCTGCTTGAGGGAGATGTACTCAGTATACAGCCAATTAAGATGCCTATCTCTTCAGGAGTCCATATTTCTATTGATGGGTTATGCTCTCAAATTATTCACCTTTAGGGAGACTTGGACATGATTCATTTTTGACCTCCAGAGAACAGAATATTAAGCTACAAGTGACTCACTGGCTGGCTTAGCACTGTTTCCCATGTTCCTAGAGAGCCTTTCTGAGATGAAATGGATCATCCTGGAAAACAGATAATGCACCCAGCAAATGCCAGGCATTAACTTGCTGTTGGCATTCGTTTCTCTCTCACTTTTTAATCACTGCCTGTCTTAGTTACTGTTCTGTTGCTGTGAAGAGATACCACGACCAAGGTAACTCTTGTAAAAGAAAGCATTTAGTTGGAGGCTTGAATACAGCTTCAGAGGGTTAGTCCATGATCATCATGTTGGGGAGCATGGCGGCATGCAGTAAGCCATGGTGCTGGAACAGTAGCTAAGAGCTTTGTATCCTGATCTACAAATAGCAGGAAGAGAGAGAGAGACAGACACACACACACACACACACACACACACACACACACACACACACACACAGAGAGACAGAGACAGAGACAGAGACACACAGAGAGAGACAGAGATAGAGACAATGCCTGTTCTGGGCTTTTGAAACCTCAGACCAACCTCCCTTGACAGATCTCCTCCAACAAGGTCGTAACCCCTAATCCTTCCCAAACAGTTCTACTAACTGAGGACCCAATCATTCAAACATATCAGCCATTCTCATTCAAACCACCACAAATCTGATTACTTCTCTCTCTCTCTCTCTCTCTCTCTCTCTCTCTCTCTCTCTCTCTCTCATTTTTTTTTGAGAGAAAAGACTCTAACTAAGAGCAAAGGAAAGAAGAAGAACAGACCTTGGAGCTTCCCTCCTTGTTCATCTAAGGTGGAGGACAGGAGGATAGAGGAAATGGTCGTCTTTTCTAGGGCGTCTCAGGCACTCAGGCTGGCTGGAGACCTTCTGTGGCATCACGGATTTCACAGATTGAGTCCTCAGATAGGAAAGGACCTTGAAAGACATCTAACTAATGCATGTCCTTGACAGTGGGAGGACTATACATACTATAGCGTGAGACAAGTAATAGAAAGTACTTGGAACCTGGAGACAAGAAACCTGGCTCCAGTGCCCGCTGTAGCACTATGACCAGGCATACAGGCTTTCAGCCTCCTGCTCTACGCATTAAGGATCATCCCACCTATTCCTTGGTACGGCTGCTCTCCACCAGAGCCTGTGCGGCAGCGTCTCATAAACCAAGAGCTGTGCGTCAACATGCTATATCTTAGACATCAATCCAACCTTCCTGAAGATGCCAACATGAAATTATTTAAATGAGATTTGCCCATTTGGGGGTTAAGTGGACCAAATGTTGAATCCCAGGTTCTGGCACATTCCAATAATACCTAGCTACAACAGATAGGGAGTGCTCGAGGGATACAAACTTACTTTAATATTAGTCTAAGCAAAAACATCATGAGGCAAATTGTTGCAGCAGGAGGAAAAAGACAGAACACCACAAGATATACTCCGTCAAATATGGTTTTTTTCCCCGGGCTTTTCTTTCCTCTATTCACACATAGTTGGGAACTCACAGTGTGGATTAATTCCTTAAAGCTCTTGAAAACAAAATCCCCTTGGAGATAGGCTGCTAGACTAAACATTGAACTTCTCATTAAAAAGAAATGAGTTCATTTGCCAGGGGACTCATAAGTCTTGAAGGCCACCTCAGATTCTAGGGGCCCAGCCATGTGTGTGTGGCTTAGAATCACATCTGGTCCCAGGCAAGGAAGGGTCCTGGTGCTTTCTCAGGTGGATGCAGTGATGGCGACCGTGATTATGACTCTCTATCAGCAACTGGACTGGATTTGGAATCCCCTGAGGAGACACACCTCTGCAAATGCCGGTGAAGACATTTCTGGAGACGTTTAGCTGAGGGGGAAGCCCTGTCCTGAATGTGGGCAGCACTAGCTCATGGGCTGGAGTCTTAGACCTAACAGAAGGAAAAACAAAAGAAAGGCTGCCGGTCTCTCTCTCTCTGCTTCCCAATTGTGGGTGCCACATGATGAGTGACCTCCCATTTCCCCTGTCAGGCTCTCCCTGCTGTTATGGGTTGCACTCCCAAACTATACGCCCAAAGAAGCCTTCCTTCCCCACCCCTTAGCTGCTCTGTCAGGGACTCTGACACAGCAGGAGGAAAAGTAACTAATACAGATGCTGTGTTGTACACAGGATGTGTAGACATCGGGGAGAGAACAATAAATTCAAATGGCAGGTACTGCTCTGCCTGAATGGATGATGTATCTGGGCTGCCTGAAACATCCGCCTTTACTTTGTTTCTACTCTTAAGACCAATTGAGATGTTAAAGAACAGAAATAAAAATAAGTCTAGGAGGTTCCGCTTTCTTTTGTCTGGCATATTGGGCCCCCCTAGCACACACTGGGGTGGCCAGGCAGGAAGTATAGGCAGGACTAACAGAGAGGAGAATAGAGAAAACAGGAAGGCAGAGGGGGCACTGCCTGGAGCCGCTGTCAGGACAAGGAAGATGTAAAGTACCAGTAAGTCACGAGCCACGTGGCAAAGTAAAGATTAATAGAAATGAGCTAAATATAAGAGTAAGAGCTAGACAATGATAGGCCTGAGCTAATGGCCAAGCAGTTTAAATAATGTAAGAGTCTGTGTGTTTATTTTATAAGTGGACTTTGGGACTGGTGGGACTTGGTGGCGGGAGCTGGAGAGAAATTCTCCAGCAACAGAGACCACTTGACATTTGCGCTGGGTATAGAAGGGTGGTGCCGGTTTTGTTCTGTGGTTTAGTCGAGGATAAGTGTGAACCTAGATAAGGAGGTGAGAGGAGACTATTGTAATAGTAGACCATGTTAGGAGGCTGGACAGCTGGTAAATGATTTGAGGTGTGAGGGAAAACAATCAAGCAAGTAACTCTCAGGCTGTAGTATGAGGGCTGAAATGCAGCAAGGGGCAGTTCCCCTGCATTTACTACATGTAGTAGTGAACACTTCCTTGCACATGCTGCAGGCACTGCTCTAAGATCATTGCACATGTGTTCTCATTTAATCTGCACAACAACTCATTTCTACAGGTGAAGACACCGAGGTGCGTGTGATGTGTAGCTAATCACTGTTGGATCAGCTGCAGGCAACCAGGCTTGAGTCTATGATTTTTACCATCGTTTCTTAATGAATGCCAATGATGGTTGTGGTCCTTGGTTGGGGACCATAGGAGAAGAAGAGACACCTTTCCACTGAGGAGAAGTTAAGACACAGTAGCTGAGGTTAGAGAGAAGCAGAAGAATTGGAGATTACTGGAGTTTGGGAGCTGTTTAAAGGGTGAGCAGAGAGGAGTCAGCTCAGGTCACTGAATGGAGGTGCTACTATCTGAGATGGGACAGAAGAAGAGGAACCAGTGTGCTGAATGAGATTATTCAGATACAGTCTCCAGATACAGACCCTCTGGGTAAGCTTCCTCAATATTCTCTGTCAGGAAGTTCTTCCTCAGATCCACCTGAAATCCATCCTGTTGAAAGGAAGCCCCTTCTTACTGTCCTGAACAGTTTGTGATGCTGTTTGGGTTGCCTATTAGCCATCCAGGTGAAGAAAGGTAGCCATGTGTGAGATAGATGCTGCTGGAGTTCAGGGGGGAGTCCAGAGTTAGACCGGCATTATCTAGGGTATAATGCAAGGGTGGGGGAGTGGGGAGGAAGTAGACAGAGGTTTTAGTCAAGGTGATAGAGAGGCACCAGAAACTTTGGGGGGCAATGGTGCCTCGGGTGCTAGGAAGGAAGTGTTTCAAGGGGTTCAGTGTGTCAACAGTAAACTTGCCAAAGCCAGACTCCTTAGCTGGTTTGTCCATTAGCAGGGTATCCTCTTATCTTGGTCTTAGAGATGGCTGAACAGAAACAGATTACGCTGTGATATTAGGAATAAGGAAAACATCCCATAATTGATATTTAATAACCTATATTCAAAACAATCCAAAAAGTGTTGGAAATTCACAAATGGTTTCTGATCATCTTTAAGCTTCAGAAATATGCTAGCTACCACTTATTCTGTAGGCTGTGTGTGTATGTGTGTGTGTGTATGTGTGTGCAGTGTGTGTATGTAATGTGTGTGTGAATGTGTGAGTGTAGTGTGTGTGAATGTGTGAGTGTAGTGTGTGTGAATGTGTAATATGTGTTTGTGTGTTTGTGTATGTGTAAATATGAGTGTAATGTATGTGAATATATGTGTGTAATGTGTATATGTGTATATGTGTATGTGTGTAGTTTGTATGCGAATGTGTGTGTAATACATGTATGTGTGTGTAATGTGTGTATATGTGTGTATAGTGTGTGAGAATGTGTATGTGTAATATGTGTGAGTGTATTCATCCACAAATGCCCATGTGCAGACCAGGTGTTGCTATTGGGTACCTCCTTTTATCACACATCACTTTGCTTTGGGGCCAGAGTCTCTCACTGGACCTGGAGTTCATTGTTTCAAATAGACAAGCTGGCCAATGTGCCCCGTAGTCTGCCTGTTTCCACCTCCACAGCACTGGGATTAAGATGCTGTCTAGTCCCTGTTCTGTTGCTGTGAAGAGACACCACGGTTACGGCAATTCTTACAAAAGAAAGCATTTGACTGGAGGCTGGATTACAGTCTCAGAGGGTTAGTCCATTACCATGATGGTGGGAAGCAGACAGGCATGGTGCTGGAGCAGTAGCTGAGAGTTTTACACACTGATCCACAGGCAGCAGGCAGAGAGAGAGACACTGGGCCTAGTGTGGGCTTTTTATACCTCAAAGCCCAGTAACACACTCTTTCAGCAAGGACACACCACCTAATCTTTCTCAAACCGCCCCACTCCCTGGTGACTAAGTGTCCACATACACAAGCCTATGGGGCGCGTTCTTATTCTAACCACCACAGATGGCACCACTGCATATATGGGTTTGGAGGGATCTGAACTCGGGCCCTTAGGCTGACACACCAAGCACTATACTCACTGAGCCGTTTTGTCAACTCTCTGAAGGCTTTTGCAATTATGCTTAACCGGGATTACACTATGCAATGTATACATGTAATGAGGTATTACAAGATAGTCCATGGACACATACAAATTTAATGCTTTTTGTATTATAAATAAATGAATAAAAACAACTCTTGACTAGGCATTTACACTGAGTTAATTACTTCTACCTCCCCACAAAGATTTGATTGCTACCAGATGCTCACCTTTTGGTAACAATTACTCATTTGTCAGGTGACCTTATAAACATAGGAAGAGATTCTAGATCCTTATAGATTATAAATGAGAACAGATTAGCCATATTTTTGCTCAAAGATAACCATCAATCAGAGAAAATTCACAGATCAGTAAACACCAATTATTTAACTTTAATTTTGTTACATTGGTCCTATTATTTTGAAGGCAAGGCTTCTCTGCGTAGGTTTATAAGGAGCTCTGGTGGCTGCTTCTGCCCGCACAGTCCTCATGCAGCTGTGCTCACTGCAGACACATGCTTACTAGGTCTCCTCTGCTTCAGTCAGTTCGGGAATGTTCTCTCACCAATTGAGTTTCTGGTACTTTCTAAGCATAGCACCTCACACACAGAATGCACTTGGTAAATATTTGTTGAATAAATGCATAAACTGTCAGGTCTGCTCAGTGTAAGTTGTTCATGCCAGGACTCATTTTTCCCTGAGTTCAGACCCAATATCAATTCGTTCTGAGCAGCTGGGTGGCACGCTGGTGCCCACATGTGGGGCTGGAGAGAGGAAGGATTCTGGACTAGCCTGGGAGACTCTATTGGTGAGTCAGGGTTCTCCAGAGAAACAGTAATGATGGAAGATATAGGTATATCCTTATTTATATATGTCTATAGCTATATTATATCATATCATCATATCAAATCATCTATCTGTCTTTCTATCTACCTACCTATCATCTATCTATCAATTTTCTATATATCTATGTGGTGGTTTGAATATGAATGGCCCCTATATGCTTGGCACTACTTGACAGGGATTAGGAGGTGTGGCCTTGCTGAAGTGGGTGTGGTCTTGTTGGAGTGGGTGTGGCTTTTTGGAGTAGGTGTGGTCTTGTTGGAGGAAATGTGTCACTGGGGGTGGGCTTTGGGGTTTCAAATGCTCAAGCCATGCCCAATGTCTCACTATCTTTCTGCTGCTTGCTGATCTGGATGTAGAACTCTCAGCTACTATCTATCTATCTATCTATCTATCTATCTATCTATCTATCTATCTATCTATCTATCATCTACTCATCATGCATGTGTGTATGAATGTATCTATTTATCTATTATCTATCATCTATTATAATCTGTCTATGGATTAATCTATCTACCTATCTATCCATCCATTCATCTGCCTATCTATCATATTTAGACTGATATTAAGTTATTGGTTCATGTATTTAACTATATAACTGTAGAAGTTTGTAAGTCCAAAAGATCAACAGACTAGAATCTTAGGCAGATCTACGCTCTGATCTGGAGCAGAATTCTTTCTTTAGGAAGCCTGTCTTTACTCTTGTAGCATTAAACTAATTAGAAGAGGCCCACTCACATTCTTGCAATTGGTACATATCCCTCTCAAAATATGTGCTTAAGTTTTAACTCTCATGACTCGTATATATGACTGTGCAACCTTATTTGAAAATAGAGTCCTGCCAATGTTATGGAGAGTTAAGATAAAATCGTACTGGATTTGGATGAGCCCTGTCCCAATGATAAGCATCCTTATAAAAAGGGGAATTTGGACGTAGACCCATGGGGAGAGGCTGAATGGATTCAAAGGCAAAGGTTGGAGAGGAACATCTCTCTGCCAAAGAGCTCTAGTCAATTAATTACGTACTTCACCACATCTCCAAAATACCATTCCAGAAACACCTGGACTAATGGTGGACCACTCATCTGGGGAAGCTGTAGCCTTGCAAGACTTAATGTGGCAGGAGGTAATTCAGGGGACAAACACAGCCATGGATTTGTGAGGTAGGTAATAATAAATAGTTGGTTGACAATCTCATTTAGGAAGTCCACAGGGTTGATGACTAGGCTGTAGTGGTTGGCAGAGTTACTATTCGATACCGTGGTGCTCTGTGCTGAGCCGTGAATACCATAGGGTGGAAACACCTGGGGCTGGGTGCCTCTAGCCACAGGGCTGCCGATAGGTCATCAGGTCACCACCAGGCTTCTAGTTTCCTCAGCATTGATTGGGAAATCAAGACCACAGCCTGACTGTGTGTCTATTGCTGGCCAGAGCAAGGTAATATGGAGAGAGGCCATATGTCTCCATTCCTTTTGGAAGCCCTCTTAGGGTGCTAGAGAGAAAGGAGAGAGGAAGCTGGAGACCTGGGGCCTGCTGGAAGTCAAGAACCCCACCCTGAATGAGAAGCTTGGATTCCAAGCCTTTCCCTGAGTTAGCTGCAAGTGTGAGTTTGGTCTCCTGCTCTGTAAGATGGGATGTCAGGACCCACCTGCTTTCCATTAGAAAACAATCCAGAGGACCCAACGGGAGAGAGAGTGTGCAGCCTACAGCACTTGTTAACCAAAGACCACACAGGCTGGTTATACAAAGCGAGCCAGGCTGAAATCACACCTTGCTCTTTGGCTTATTAACACGTGTGGGCTATTAGCATGTGCCCTTGGCCTCCTTTTAAAACCGATCCTACTTGTGTCCTTGATCCTAAAATTAGCACAGCACAACCCTGTTAGTTTTCCAGGACGGCCAAGACAGAGTCCGCAACTAGGATATTTAAAACACGAGAAACGTGTCATCTCCCACAGAAGGCCCATTGATGTGACTGCGGAGCCTAGCTCTCTCAGAGGCCCCCAGGGGAGGCTTCTCATTTCTCCTAACTTGGGTGGTTGCTGATGCTTGTTGGCATGGAGATGCCTGCTGGTTCTGTGCTTGATTCCACATGGCCTTCTCCCCTGCACATCTGTGTCCAAATCTCCCGCCCCCTTTCAATAAATTGTTTGTGAGACAAGGTCTCACTATGTAAGTTTGACTGGCTTGGAATTTGCTAGGTAGAGAGGGCCAGACTTGAACTCACAGAGGTCTCTGCCTCTGCACTGCTGGAATTAAAATATGTACCACCTCATCCAGTCAAATCCTCCTCTTTTTGCAAGGATTCAGGCTAGTCATTGGATAAGGACCTACTGAATCCAGCACGACTTTCTCTTACCTCATAACACTGGCAAGAACTCTATTTCCCAATGAGGTCATGTGCGTGGGTCTTGGGAATTAGGACTTCCACACATACTTAGAAGATGACACAATTCAACACCAAACCAGAGCCACAGCACAGTTACCTGTGAGTGTCTGGGACATAGAGACTCCCCAGAAATGAGAGCTTTCATCAACAACAGGACAAGGAAGGACATGGGTTCAGAGCATCACGGCCTCTTTACTCCACAAGGCACAGAGTAACGAAGTCCTCGCTGCCTCTGTCTCTGTCTGTAGAGCTTAACATTTTGGCACTTAGCTCTTCTTCTAGATGCTCTGGCCATCTTTCCCAGCCAGGTAGCCCAGCAGAAAACACTGTAACTCTGATAAGTCAAGGCTGCCAGATGGGCTCTGCAACACAGTGATTTCTGTCCTGTAGAAACCTGACCACAGCTCCAAATGTAGGCCTCCTTGATTCCCAGGGGGACTCAGATTGCATGTAGGGCGGATATACCCACTGGCAAACTGTTGTTTCTCCTCCAAAGGCAGTGTCTCCGAGAGCCAGGCTGGAGCAGCAAAGACACACAGGATCTCCTCTGCTGGGAACCAGACTTGGAGGGCATGTGGGCGGCCTCTGGGTGTCTCTTCTGCTAGACTTTATCTTAACTCTTCATAGCATTGGAAAGGACTCTTTCTAAGAAAGGCTGCATGTTTAGATTCTGGGGTTTAGGACTTCAGCACGTATTTCACAGGGACCCAATTTACTCCCAAACTAGAATCTACCTCACAGTCATCTGGGAGTGTCTGGGACACAGAGGTACTCAATAAATGAGAGCCATTGTCACCGTGCATCACGGTGTCAGGGTACATCCTGGAGTATTGTGACAGTTAAATTATGGCCACTGAAAGGGACTAGAATACAGGGAAATCTATATGACAGCTGTACACCTAGAGGTAGTTTAGATGAAGGAGGAAAGGAAGAATCTTCCAGCCTAATAATGGAAGCAAGGAAGTTTCCATTATTGGCTGGTCACAGAGAGATGATCCATTTGATTGATGACACACAGCCAGAATGACTCCTGCTCTTTCCACCAGGCAAGACATTCAGATGTCATGTCCATCTTGGGCTGACTACTAGTGTGTTCCTATGTATTGATTTTGATGCTTATCATAGCCAGAAAAAAATCCTTTAAAAAATAAAAGCAAACAAACAAGGAATGTAGGTGGCCAGTACTAGCACGAATAGATCTCTGATTTGTTCTGAAAAACAAATCACTGAAAAGCAAGAGAGGACAAAAAGCCCACAGTTCCACACTCTTACAATGCCTAGAGTGAACGCAGTGGACGCTGGAGGCAGGGGAGCCCTGAGCATGCTGGTGAACTCATCTAAGCTTTGGTCCCTGCCTCCTGGAAGAGTGTGACTAAGGCCAGTCTTGGACATACTGTGTACCAAATGGTACTCCTGGCCATCCCTATTTAGAGACAGACACCATCTTTACTGGAAAGCTCCCAAGTGTGACTTTCCCGTTTCTTCTGTTTGTTAAGTTCCTGCAGCTGATGGAGGAAAAAATAGCCCAGTGCATTTGCATTTAACTCTCGGAATCTAAATATTTCTGTGAGTCATTCATTATTACCATATAACTCGGTGTTTGCATGCAAATAACTTTAATGGCATAAATGCTTATAAAATAAGTCTCTTACCATATGAACTCTGTAAAGAATACTAATTCCCAGCGTCATGAATGGCTTCGAGAAATCAATCACTTTCTCACGTTCAGCTGTGATGGTGAGGCCTGCCACAGCCAGATCAGCTTTCTGAAAGGACACAGAGAGAGACTATCATAGGAGGTAGGGCCCAGGGGACCAGTGACCACAGGCTGTCCCTGCTGAGATGTTATTCTGGTCAGGCTTCTTGACTCAGTCCAGATCTAAACCATCACTCTCAGAAGGACCCATACTGAAGCCATGACTCATGTCTACTCACTGTTAGACCCCTCTGACTACACAGGTAATTTACAAGCAAGAAGGAATACAATCAGACCGCTCAGAAACAATTTCTAAATGTTCCAGGAGAGGAGACCTTCTGGGCAATCTTTCTCAATATTCTTCTCTGTCAGAAATTCTTCCTTGGATCTAATTGAAATCCATCCTGGTGCAAAGAAGCTCTTTGCTATTGTCTATAGTCCAATACCTGGGGCTGGGAGAAAGCCCAGAGCCAAGACTCAGTTCTAGCCCATACTCTGCCTAACAAAAGAACTGATCACACTTAGTCACTGTGCCTGCCTAGGAGTCTGCAGCCTCATTCACGAAGCAAGAATGTACAGGGAAGAGTGTTCGGTTCTTCTTAGCAACTCTAACATAATGCTCAAACTGTAGCATATGGGGTCACTGATATCTCTCTGTAGCATCCATTGGACCAATTAAAATGTGAACTCCTGAGTCTCTTTCCAGACCCCAGAGTCAGATTCTTTGTGTCTTACATAGGATTCTGTATCCATAGCAAGTGATAATAACATATATTTTAATATTTAAGAATGAATAGTTAAGAGCTACGTTCAACACTCAGGTGATACATTTATATTTCATCAAAGGCAGGAAGAAAAGTGAGTGTCCACAAGTCCATTAGTCCTGAGTGGGTACGGGTACACAGAGTGTGCATGGATGTGCACACACATGTGATGACTGACAAATCATTGCAAGAAAGTAGGATGCTGTTATGCTTTGGACGTGAACTATTTCCCATGGGCTCCTGTGTTTGAACATGTGGTCTCTGGTGGTTTGGGGAGGTTAAAGACATGTTGGGAACTTTGAGGACTAGATATAAGACAAAGCCAGAATGATGGAGCTTTAAAAGGGTTATAGTTTGGGAGCCTGTGACATTCTTTCTCTCACTTTCTGACTCACGGAGGTGTGAAGAAAAGTCACTCTGTACAATCATGCAGCCATGGCCAGAGGCACCTGCTACCATGATGGGTTGTTTCCTCTGAACTGTGAACCAACCCCCGCCCCCCCCATCCCCAGCTCCTTTGGGCTGCTGCTGTCAGGCTTTGGGTCACAGCAATGAAGACAGTCCCTACCGCAGATGCTGATGGGACTCGCACTCTCGAAGGGTAAATCTATCGTCAAGTTTCATTTTCCACACTGTCATGCCAATCTTCCATTCTCAGCCCATGCCCCAGCACAGGTTAGCAAACTTAGGCCCTAATCAAGCAGAGCCACCCTTCAGAGGAGCTGGAGTGCAGGTGAAAAGGACTTTAATGAAAAGGGGAAACGTGAGCGGCTCGTTCCATGTTTCTGTGAGAGTGTTGATGACTGCCACCAAGTGAATCAGCCCTTGGGTGACAGAGTGGGGTTTGATTAGAAGATTGTCAGCATCTTCATTTGGGGGACTCTTTAGAGGCTTTCTTGGGCCTTCCAGAACCTCAGCCCCTCAGTGACAGCAGCACTGACTTGGATTCAGCTTGTGAGCAGAATGCAAAGCAACAAAGGCGTCCTCAGGGGCCGGCAGGTGCCCCGCTGTGCCTGAGGGTGTGGTGTGCTGTAGGAGAGGAGCACAGCCCTGCCTGAGACCCCAGGAGGGGAGGGGACAGCGGTCAAGATGACTGGAATAAAGGATTGGAAGCAAACATTAAGACAAGGGACTGGGGAGATGGCTCAGCCAACGAAGTGCTTCTATGCAAGGGTGAGGATCTGAGTTTGAGCCCCAGCACCCAGGCTTAAAAATCTGGTGTTAGTGGTGCACGCTTGTAACCTCAGTGCACCTGCAGCCATGCTCCAGTATGTCCCTGGGGCTTACTGGCTGGACAGCTTAGCCTAATGGGTAAGTTCTGAACTAATTAGAGACCCTGACTCAAAATATCAAGGTGAACAGCTAGTGAGGAATGGTACTTGAAGTTGAGCTCATACGTGCTCTCTCTCTCTCTCTCTCTCTCTCTCTCTCTCTCTCTCTCTCTCTCTCTCTCTCTCTCTCTCCCTCTCCCTCTCCCTCTCCCTCTCCCTCTCTCTCTCTCATGCACACACACATTCATGCATATACACACACACTCTCTCATGCACACACACTCATGCATACACACACATACACACTCTCATGCACACACACACTCATGCACATACACACTCATGAGCGCTCACACACACACAGGAAGATTAAGACTGCGGCCTAGGCAAGTGGCTCAGTGGTAAGAATGCTTGCTGTACTGTGCAAGCATTAGGACCTAGGTTTAGATCCATAGCACCCACATAAAGCACCAGGCATTCCGTAACCCTAGCATTGATGGGGGTGGAGACAGATGCATCCCAGGAGCTCACCGAGTCCAAACAGCAAGCTTCCAGGTCAGTGAGAGACTCTTTCTCAAGGACTTAAGGGAAGAATGATACAAGAAGATGCCAGTGTCCTCTTTCGGCCTTCACATGTGCACACACTGTCACATGCAGCTGCATAGTCATGAATACACCACATACACATGTATGTGGGCACTCACACACACACACACACCGCACTAATTAAAACTTTTGAAAAGATTAAGATGAAAAATGGGAAAGGGGAAAACTCAGCACCTGCTCCTCTCTCTGGTGATTTATTTTTTTCAGAACTCCTAATCAACTGACCAAAGGGAAATCATGAGGACCCCAGATTTCCTTTTCCCACACTCAGTTTTTCTCTAGAAGGGGCAAAACTTAGGATAACAATTTGGAAATCATTTCTGCAAATTTATTCATGTTGGCCAACAAAGACATTATGAATGCCAGGACAATCCATATGTCCATATGGTCAGAGAGCTGGAAATGGGCTAGGTCCCTCCTTTCCCCACCTGCGTAGGTGGGGACAGCATGCCCCCAGCACATACAGGCCATTCCTGTAGAGCTGCAAACATCCCCAAATTGGACCTCACATAGAAAACTGCCTCTGGCTGGCAAGGTTGATTCCATGCTCTCACCCCCTCTTTCCCTTCTCCCCAGGCTGGAATGAGTTGGGGGCAGGGAAGCAGAAGAGGCAGCAGCAAGCTGCAAGAAACCGGCAAGAGGCTTGGTGGAGGCTGTTTTTTATATTTAATTGACTCAGTGTAGAAGAGTAATTATCTACCTTGGCTTCAGCGCACCCCGGGGTGCCAGCCACCATCACGTGGGATCAGATTATTCCAAAAGATGTGTGTTCATTTTCTTTTACCTTAGTTAAAAAGACATTATGCTATAAAGCAGCCTTTGGATGAGGAGATAATGTGCTGTGAAGACACACTAACAAGCGAGGGGGTTGGGACCACAGTCACTACCATGACTGGGGCAGGAGCTGAGGGGACACGGGCACAGGGCAGCTTGGCTGAGGCCTTGTGGTAGGGTGGAAGGCTGTGTTCTCCATGGGCGAGAGCAGTGGATGGGAAATCTGAGGATCTGGATCCTGTCACAGCTGGCCCCCAACCTCAGCGCGACAAGTTTTTCTTTGACAGGAATGGGCTCTCCTGAACTGTGAAGGGAGAGGGCTCAGCCAGGGAGCTCCGGGGCTTTCCTGCCATCAGTCCCTGGTGTTTCTGCCCTGCTCAAGATCGTGCGACTTCCTCAAACTGGCCCCCATTCTGCCCTAGAAGGTGATGGGAACATGGAATGGTGCAGAATGAATGAGGACAAGAAGCGGAAGGCAGAATCTGGCTCCTAGGCTGGGCAGCAACTGCAGGGACCTTGCATCAGGAAGGTCAGGAAGGAAAATGTGGGGCTCAGGCCTGAGCCTGGTACCCTAGGATTGAGAAAGCAGACCAGGCCAGGAGTCAGGCTGAGACAAGAAAAGAGAACACACATCTACTGTGTGGTGGGGGCAACACACACACAAGGGTGTTTAAATGTATTCCCCCTGAGCATCAGGCCCCACTCCTTCGCTTAGTTTTGATTGAAAGTGTTCTTTGAAGGCCTTTGTGTGCTGCCTCTGAGGGATGCCCCCTTTTTATCTCCTGGATGTTGGTAGAATTTACAAGGCTGGGCCAGGCAGGAGCTGACCTGGAGGTGACTTCCAAAACATGCCCCGCTTTGTCTCATTGGAAGTTAACTGGGGTCAGGCAGGGACCACATTGCTATCAAAGCCCAGAGCCCTCAGGCTGGCCCACATGTCTCTGGGGATTGGCCTGGGTTGGGAGAAAAAGCATGCTCACTGTAGGGATCAGGTCTGCACAGGTTGCCCGAGCCCATAGTCTCCCCTGAGAACGATAAGGACATCCATTGGCGGCCATAAAGCCTGACCACCCCAAGTGGACAATGCTTGCACGGTTACCTTGGCTGCCATTTTATGATGGCCACTGACCCCCATTTTGGACAAGATCTTCTCCTTTGCACCCGGCAGGGTCTCCTAGTGTTCTGGCTTGCCTCCTCCATCTATGGTTTTCCCTGATCCGTGGGATGAGGGAACAGTCAGGAGGCTGCCCCTAACTCTCACTGGTGGCTCACCCATGTTCTCCCAACAATTTTTCTGGCTATGAAGTAGTTCAATGTCTGCCTAAGGAGTCAATGTGAAAATCAAGAGAGACGGTTGTACACAGGAGCCCTGTACAAACTGTAGAGTATTGCTGTATCGTATCTGTGTGTGCTAGCTGACAGCCTTCCATGTGGGGCAGACCTGTCTGGGCTCAGTCAGCTCTCTTGCTGTGTGACTTTGGACAAGTCATTTTACTTCTCATGGCCTCTGTGTGCTCATCTGTCAAGTGGGGGTAATAACAGCACCCAGTTTCTACAGTAGTGGGAAGGTGGGTGAGTTGGCAGGTTATGAGCATGGGCCTGGTCCACTTCTGCTGTTGGGGTGACTGGTGATGGAGTTTCTGTGAACCTTGATGATAGGGCCATCTCAAAAGGCCTTCTGGAAACACATCTGAGTCCACAGTGAGTGGCAGGCCCCTGGCTACTCAGCCCCTCAGGTCTTTCCCTGTAGCCGAAATTCTAAGCGGTCTTATTAAATAAAAAATATGGAGCCAAATATAGGGCTGAAAGCCTTAGAGATCAGGGAAACAGTGAGAGCCAGCTAACCTTAACTCACCACACTGCCGAAGCTTCCAAAAGAGACCTACTTCCTGTCTACCCGAGCCTTTATTGCTTTGCTGTTCTGCCCTCTCATTGGCTCCTAGTCCAGCTACCTCACTTCCTTGTCATTGCCTGTCTGTACATACCTCCAGGTCTCTATGGTTGGTACTGGGATTAAAGGTGTGTGTCACCATGCTTAGTTCTGTTCCCTAGTGTGTCCTTGACTGACCACACTGAGACTCTGCCTGCCAAGTGATTGGATTAAGGGCGTGTGCTACCACTGCCTGACTTTGCTGTTAATGGCTTGCTATTTCCTCCAATCTCCAGGCAAACTTTATTTATTAACATACAAATAAAATATCACCACATTTCCCCAATGACCTTGTGCTCTGTGTGAACCACTTGGGGACCCTCCTAGGCCTCACATCACCCCATTCTTTGGAAATCTCTGGGGGAAACAGATGCCAGTTGGAAAACAGGCATCCTCCACATCCTCTGTGACCTCTCGAGGAGAGTAGATTGTGTGCCCTGCCCCCAGAACCTTATAAATTCTCTCAATTCCACTGTGCTGTCTCTGACCAGCTTCTAGAACTTTCTTCCCTCTGACCTTTGTGCATAACTCTCAGCTTCCGCTCTGGGGAAGCCATTTGCCAGGCATCACGGCTCCCCACACCTCTCTGAGCCCAGCCTGCATCTGCTGCTCAGGCAGCTGCCTCTCTTTCTCAGCAGCGGCAGCGGTGGCGGTGGTCCTTTACTTAACTCTGTAATTGCATCACTTAACTCTGGAAGGGTCTGGGAGGAGGAAGTGCTGCCCAGAATCAGATGGTGCTGAACATCCCAGAAGTCCTCATTCTGGGGTAGATTGCCTCTGAAGAGCAGAGAGTTCCGATCAAGGCCAGGCTGAGGCTCTGAAAAGGAGCTAGCACTCTTGGTGACACCCAGAAGGGAAGGGGCTTTGAAGCCAGCCCTCCTCCCCCCCCTCCCCCGCTGTGACGATCCACCTGTGTCACTGGCACCACCCTGAGTTGGGTTCAAGTTCATCAGTGTGACCTTAGGAAGCCCTCATGGCTTCCCCATGTCCACTTCTCACTTTAACATGAGGTAACAATGGCCAGCGTGGGATCCTGAAGAGGCTAAGTGAGATTGCACACCCCAGGCATAATGCACAGTGCCTGGCGAATGTTATGAACTTGACAAATGCTCAGTAACAATATTGTTCTAGAAAAATTCATCTCTGTATCATGACCATGAGGCTTTTTTTTTTCTTCTTTCAAGACAGAGCTCTCCGTGTATCACAGGTTGTCCTTGAACTCACAATCCTCTGGCCTCAGCCTCCTAAGTACTGGGATTATATGAGTGAATCTTCACGCCTCCTGCCTTGTGCTTTCTCTTTAAAAGCTTCCTGTGAGCTGGATGTGGTAGGTACACCTCTGTAATTCCAGCACACGGGAGCAGACGCAGGTGGATCTCTTCGAGTCCAAGGCCAGCCTGGTCTACAGAGTGAGTTCCAGGTAAGCCAGAGCTACATAGAGAGACCCTGGATTACTCCCCCTGCCAAAAACAAAAACAAAAACAAAAACAAAAACAACAACAACAAAAAAAAAAAAACAATTGTCCTGTGTCTCCACCCTCCACAGGCCCCCCCGCCAGTTCAGGCTGTATCCACCCATCCTTCTCTCCAGCACATCATGTGCTTGTCCAGTGACATCATCAGCATGTGACTATCCGGCCATCAACCCCACCCACTCCTCAGGACCATTCAAAGCATTCCCTCTCCGCACAACATTTCCTGACCTCCTTTTCAGGAGCAACCTTTCATACCGCTCAGTCACCGAAGCGTGTATCCCGGTGGCAGGAACTGCAACCAACTGTAGTGCGCCTGTGCTAGAACCGTGTCTGGACCCATTTCAGCTCAGCTGTCCACCTGTGATGTGATCTTGGCTTCTCCGTGTCCCCATTTCTGCTCTGATGAAGTAGGGACAGTGACAATCCTCCATTCACAACCTAGGACACGGGACGCCCTTGCAGAGTGCAGGCCTGGCCCACACTAATTCTCTCCAGATGCTGTCTCCGACTCTCTTTCTTGCCCCTGTGCTGACACTCATGTGTCCCACCTTCCCATTAGATGACAAGTTCTTGAAGTGGGTGTCAGCCTTTCTAAAACAGACCAGAGCCGGGCGGTGGTAGTGCACACCTTTAATCCCAGCACTGCAGAGGCAGAGGCAGGCGGATCTTTGTGAGTTCGAGGCCAGCCTGGTCTACAGAGGGAGATCCAGGAAAGGTGCAAAGCTACACGGAGAAACCCTGTCTCAAAAAACCAATAAAAATAAAATAAAATAAAACAGACCAGACGCAGCATAGTCACCCTGAGTCCTGTTTCACACATGAGGAGCTAAGCCCAGAGAGGGTTATAATTTGTTCAAGACCACACAGCTTCAGAGCCTCAAGACTGGGAACTTTGCTTCCTTACTGCTGTACTGTTCCTTTGAGTGTCTGTACGTGGGCACATAACCAGCTCCTAAGGACAACGAGTATAGTTCAGCGGCAGGTGGGCAGCCCCTAAACACAGCCTATGCTCAAGCTCTTTCTTGCCGACAGTGGAACCAGGCTGGGTTTTGGCAAATGGCTGATATAAGAGGGACTTGTATCTCTTTCAGGAGGCCTGAATGCTGGATTCTGGTCAGATTCATGTCTTGGTTCATCAGGCCAAGGGACTTGAAGCCCCAGTTTCCCCACTAGAGGGCCCACATCCCTCCCTAACCTGTCCCTAATCAGGAGCCCAGGACACCCAGGACAGCATTAGCAGGGAGCCCAGGCCCACGCTGGATCAAGCCATTGTCAGCAGGGTGCTAATTACACTTCTGGAAGAAGGGACAGAGTAGGCAGGCCTGGGCTGAGCCTGCCGCAAGGCCTGCTCTGTGGTTAAGCTGTTCCCCAAGTCTCTCCATGCCAAATCCTCTGCTGCTCAGCCAGATACATTGATAAAGCATCTCAACCCATTCCAGACGAGAATCGTCATCCTTCTGTTGTTCAATCGATTCACCTGCTGCAAGCCTTTCTCCCGCCACCCGCATCTGTGCAGATGACCAGGGAGATGGAGTCTCCGAGCCGGGAGACAAGGACTCTGAAGGAGCCAGGGACTCGTGCCCACTGCAGACTCTTGTGTGCCTGGGGAGGTCCTCACTTAGACTCCATAATGACACACACCTGCTGTGCTCCTGCTGGCATCATCAAGCTTGCTGCCCACTCCACCTACCAGGGGTAGTCAGGGAGAATGTCTCGCGGTCACATGACACCTATAAAAATGTTTTTTTTTTTTTCAGAATCCATATATGAAGTGAAAGATAAGGGAAGATAATTGTGTCCAGTTTGGGGCACCTGTACAGGTGTGCACACACACGTGCACACACATGTGCGGGGGGGGGGGGCGTTCCTCCCCACACACTGTATCCAGTTTGGTCACCTATGCAGGTATTTTCCCTCCACTTCAAGCCTGTCTTCCTAAGCCTCCACTCAGAGAAAGCCCCGGCCACTCTTGCAGACCTGTGCATTGGGTTTAACGCCCTTCACAGTGATGCTGGGGGAGGCAGATGCCAGAGGCACATTAGCATTCATGGGGGAGTGGCAATGTCATCCCTAGGTCTAAGTCATCCCTGGTGCTATTTCTCGAGGTGACAGTCTATTCTCAGGGTTGGATAGATTCCCTTAGAGTTAAATTAAAATCCCCATGAAATATTTACTTGGCTGGGCACAAGGCTCTGTTACTGGCCTGTGAGGAGAGATCGGAAGAAAGATTGTGAGCTGTGGGGAGAAGGGACGAGCTCATCATTTGAGGGTGAAGCCATGGGGCACAGGGGCGTGAGCTGGGTCAGGGGGCTGAGGAGACAGTGCCAACTTTTGATGTCTCCCTGCAGAGTTCTGTTCACTGCCCTCCTGCCCTTTGTGGTCAGATATGCCTGAACCAAAGCTCTGCCATCGCACATGCACAGCACTGCACTCAGCCTCAAACTAGATGCCTGCTTCCTCTGAACACACACACACACACACACACACACACACACACACACACACACACACACACACATACACGCACGCACGCACGCACACACTCTCATATGAGGTACATGTGCGTATGTGCATTTAGGTGTGTGAGTGCAGGCATATGAGTGCCGTAGCAAGTGTGTGGAGGTCAGAGGACAACCTTGGGGACCAGTCCTTGCCTTCCAAATTGTGAGACAGGGTCTCTATGCTGGTTGGCATTTGCCAAGTTGACATAAGCCTAGACAAACCTGGGTAAAGGAAACAACAGTCAAGGAACTGCCTCCATCAGATTGGCCTATGGCATATCTGTGCTGGCATTTTCTTCATTGTTGATATAAGAGGGCACAGTCCACTGTGGGTGGTATCATCCCTTGGCAGGCGGGTCTGGGCTGTACATGGAAGTTAGCTGGGCAAAAGCCAGGAAGTGAGCCAGTGAGCAGCATTCCTTCTTGGCCTCTGCTTCAGTTCCTGCCTCTAGGTTCCTGCTTTGAGTTTCTGCTCTGACTTCCCTCAATACTGGATTGTAACCTGGGAGTAGTAAGTGGAAAAAAAAACCAAAACAAAACCCTTCTCTCAAGTTGCTTTTTTCTCATGGTGTTTATCATAGCAATAGGAAGTTAACTAGAATGGTCTTTGTTGTTCAATGCTATGTACACAGAGCTAGCTGGCCTTCCGGCTTCCAGGATTCTTGGGTCTCTGCCTCCCATCCCACCATCGGAGTGCTGGGGTTACAGATGCACCCTACCTACCATGACTTTATGTGGGCCTTAGGGGTCACACTCGGGTCCTCATGATTGTATGGCAAGCACTTTTCCAGTCTCCAGCCTTCTCTGGATGCCCATCTAACAGGCCACTCACAGCCCTTCTGGACTCATTATCCTGTTTCTTATTCTTTATGTGAGAACCATGATCTAAACTTATCTTGCTAGTCTATCAAGCTACCTGCTGATCATAAAGGACAAGAGTGCCAGGAGGCAAGGGACCCTTGGGTGTCATCTACAGTCTTGGTCATATCTGTAGAAGTGCCCAGCCTATGGCCAGCCCTCAGGAAGTATTTGCCGAATGGGTATGATCATGGAACAAATGGGCGGACACCTGAGGAGGAGCCCAGGCACGGAGTTTCTCACCTCAGCTCTCACTGAGGGCAACATAAGCACAGAAGCTCTGGACAGAACCCCTAGGGCCAGCGTAACTAGACACTGGCCATGCCATTATATGCAGGTTACTTGATCTCTGTGCCTCAGTTTCCCCATGTGGAAAGTGGGAACAAAGATAATCTGTAGTCCATCAATACACTGTACAGTTTGAATGAATGAGTGCACAGGAAGCAGCCTGGACAGTGTCTGGAATGGGCTACACCACAGAAGAGTGAGCTCCTGCCACCTGATCGTGCCTTAAGGCGCTAGCTTTAATTTCAGTTATTAAAGGAACCGCACTAGAAAATTCAATGCGTAGAATTTTGAAGAGTGTAAAGAAATCTCATGATTGGAAAATCAATATGTACTGTATATGCCACGCATTGTTTATGTCGTAGTGGTGTGGGAAAGAGACAGCATCCGGAGTTTGGGCCTCAGTGGCGGTGACTTCCTCACATTGCCACCGTGGTCACTGTTACCACACCTGGTGTTCTGAAGAATGGCCCTAGTTCACACAGCTCAGGGGATAAAAATAGAAGGCTCTTTGAGTTTCAGGATAACACACGTGTTTCTCCCCTCCCTCCTTCCGGCCCTCCCTCCCTCTCTCTGCTCGCTTTCTTTCTTTCTTTCTTTCTTTCTTTCTTTCTTTCTTTCTTTCTTTCTTTCTTTCTTTCTTTCTTTCTTTCTTTCTTTCTCTTTCTTTCTTTCTTTCTTTCTTTCTTTCTTTCTTCTTCCTTCCTTCCTTCCTTCCCTTTCCCCTTCCCTTTCCCCTTTTCTTTCTCCTTTCCTTTCCTCCCTCCCTCTCTCTTTCTTTCTTTCCTTTCTTTCTTCTCTCTCACTTTCTCCCTTCCTTCCTTCCTTCCTTCCTTCCTTCCCTCCCTCCCTCCCTCCCTCCCTCCCTCCCTCCCTCCCTCCCTCCCTCCCTCCCGACAGGGTTTATGTAACCAACCTACCCTCAGACTCAGTACATAGCTAAGGATAACTTTCAATTCTGACTATCCTGCCCTACCTCCCAAGCACCAGGATTACAGATGCGTGGCACCGCACTCAGTTTATGTGGGTGTTTGAGGAAGAACTCAGGGCTCCTTCATGCTGGGCAAGCATTCTACCATCTGAGCCAGCCCAAGGCATCTCCGTGCCCCTGTGCTGCTGACACTGTGTCCAGTCCGCATGCAGATGTCATCTCTAACAAGGCTATGTGCTCAGCGACACTAAATTCCCACCCGTGGACACTCCCCTTTTGCTGGTGTCCCAGCCCCTACTGGTTAAGGTCTGGGAGGCAGGGGCGGGGAGGGGGCACCGACATGAGGCAAGGCTCATTGCCCTCATCAGTGCTCAGGACTGCTGCCCTAACTGAGCAGAGCCTTTCCTAAACTAACAGGGTCTGCTCCCTTCTGTCGCCCTGTTACACAGGATCCATGCCTATTCAGGGCCTGAGTAAAGCATGCTCAGGCAAGCTCCCGCAGGCAGCTTCTGGGGCTCTGGGGCTCCGGGGCTCTGACAGGTCCCGACAGCTTGCGGTAGCTTCTTCACTTGGCTTCCCACTGTCAGGCCTGTAATTAGGAGTGCTGTGATTCACAGGCGCGTTATAGGACCGTTTTCATTAGGTGAAATGACAGATCACCAACTGCTGTAAGCACCACAGAAACCATCCAGAGACCTCCCTGCCACACAAAAATTGTGGGGTCTCCTGAGGGCCCTTCTTTTCTTCCAATGGCTTGCCAAGTGGCCCTGCCTCAGAGACAGGCACCTGAGCCACCAGGAGGGAGCAACTGGCATGGCCACTCTGCTCTCCAAGCGGAGAGTGTCCCCCGGTGTCCATTTTGAATTGGTCCTTGCATGAGCAGAGGCACTGTGAAAGGCAGCAGGCATCTCCCAAGGGCCCATCCCCATAGGCTGTGAGGGAAGAGCACTGAGACACTGTGTAAATCCCTGCCTCTCTGGATGAGCAAGTGGGTCTCCTTCGGGGAGACGCCTCACCTTGGTGACAAAGAATACCGGATCCAGAGCTGTCATGCTCAGGTTGTATTTGAGCCCTGTGACTACATCTACACTTATTTACATTTATTTATTTATTTGTTTGTTTGTTTGCCTCTACTACATTGGTAACTTATTTAGAGTCAAGGAGGAGGAGGCTCCCTGTGCGTAGCTATGTGCTATGACTTTGGGACAATGGCAGCCTTTGAGAGGGAGGATGGAGAGAGTGAAAATCAGAAGGAAAGGTAAGGAGCCGGAGGGGACCTTTGAGGTGTTGATAGCAACGGTGACCATTTAGGCATGTCCTCTTGTCATAATTCCTCAAGCTCATTTGTAGCATGTACACCTTTCTGAAAATCTACATCAATAAAACTGTAAATACGTATTTATTTTCATGTGACTGTCTCCATGTGCATGCATACGTGTGTATGCAGGTGCACACACCCGGACACATGGGCAGCCAGAAAAGAACACCGTGTGTCCTCTCCCACTCCCCCCCCCCACGCCCTGATTCCTTTGAGGTGCATCTGTCTCTCTGAGCTTGGGAAACCAACAAGCTACTGCTCATCACTACTCATGATGCACTCATGGGGAACATGCTCATTTTTCTACTGTCTCTGCCGCTCTTGAGGATGCCACACTTAGAGGTATTTATGGGACACCCAGTTTGTCTCTTAAGTGCTGAGATCTGAATTCTGCTCTTCAGGATTGGGGCAGTGGTCACTGTCAACCTAACCCTAACCCTAACCCTAACCCTAACCCTAACCCTAACCCTAACCCTAACTCTAACCCTAACCCTAACCCACTGCTTTTCTCTTTAAAATGAACAGGTTTGCCCAAATAAACAGAGACGCACGTGACATGGAACACTGTTGGCTCTCTAAAAAGCTAATGAAGTGAAACAGGACTGTGGGGGTGTCACTAATTGTACCATGCCCTGCCCTGTTGACTTCACATAGGTAGGGAGAGGTAAATGCAGGTGTGGTGTGTTTCTGCTCAACATCTGGTGACATCTAAAGCAAAGAGAGGCAAAGTGAGCAACTGGAATCTTAACTGGAGACAGTCCAGATCCCACATCTGGTCTAAACAGCTGAACAGTCTGTCCAAAGCCCCAAGGAACTAACTCTGCCTGTGAGCATCCAGCAAAGCCCAGGAAAGCCTGGTCTCTTCCCCAGGACCTGTAGTCACCACACCCCCAGAACTCACTGTCCCAACCCTAATGGAATCTTCTCAGAACCAGAGGAGACAAGTGATGCTCTCAGCACCATGTGTGGACCAGTCCCCAGTCCTACCTGACAATAAGCCCAAGAGCTGGCAGGGTCCCCGAGGTTGATCACTTAACCTCATTGAGGTGTTTCCCCATGAATAATAGTGAATGGTGTTATTTTCCCACTTTCTGTGTTTGCTGTGAGGACCGAATGAGGGAATAGACAAGGCCCAGCACAGGTAAGTGCTCAATAATCTCCATTGCTCTTATTCAAATGCAACTTTCAATTCTGGAATCCTGCTTCTTTCCTCTGTCCATTCCTGTGAGTGCCAGGGAATGTGGTCTCTGCTTTGGGCCATGCCTGTGGGGTTTGCCAAGGCCAAGGCTTGCTTCTTTATTGCCTCCTACCCTTCCGACTCCCTTTTTTATCTTTGGCCAGACTGACCTGGGGTGCCTGCATGCCTACTGTTCCCGCTGACCCTTGGTCTTGCTCTCCCACCTGCACCCTTTCTAGCAGCCAAATTCACCGCCATCTGGGACACAGCAGGTTGCTTAGTATGTCTCCTGGACTTGAGTAGGAACTTGCCTAGCAAAAGCCAATCGCGCTTGCTTTCCCCAGCAGCTCAAATTCATTGACCCAACCACATGCTGCTCTCTCAAGGGACTCGGCCTTTTTTCCCCTCCTGCCTGCATAGCAAATGCATATGTAGGTGTAGACAGAGACTTGTCATGAAGCTGGGGACCTATGTGAGGGCTCCGAAAGACAAGGAAAGATCCCTAGTCCTGTGGGATTCTGGGCTGGCTGCTTCTATAGATGATAGCACCACCGGTACCACCAATCCAAGTTTGACTGTATGTTGGGTGCGTGTGTGTATGCGTGTGTATGCGTGTGTATGCGTGTGTGTGTGTGTGTGTGTGTGTGTGTGTGTGTGTGTGTGACATCAGGTGCTCCTGACTAGCACAGAAAAACAAGAAACAGAGTATGTAAATCAGGCTCCCGGAGCACATCACGATTCTGTCTGGAGCCTGTGAACCAGGGAAACCAAGCCATAGCAAAAAGCAAGCAGAGAACCAGCAGCCCTGGCAAGGACAGGGGAAGGGGCACATTTGGGATTCACAGGGAAGTGAGGGATGAGCAGGAGCTGCCTTCTGGACAGAGCGGGGAGCCACCATAGCAGATTTAATGGCTGAGGTTCCTCCCACTGGGCAAGGGAAACCTGGTATATTCCAGCAGCTCTGACAGCTGTCAGAACTGGGCCACAGGGGAACTGGCCTGGAAGATTTTATATCTGTCTCGAGTCTTGGCCCAAGTTCTCTGCTTCCTGAACTGCCAGGGTGTGAGTGAGAGGCTCCTCCACATTCTCCTGCCACTATGGAGCCAGTCCGGCATCCCTTCCCCATCACAAAAAACTATAATAAATCCTTCTCCAAGGCATTCTGTCAGAGCACCAAGGAAAGTAACGAATGCAGGGACTTATCCAGGTCCACTGGGGGCCAGCAGGGAGGGGGTGGCCGGAAGGACTGTGAACACAGTCTTCCCACTGCACCACTGCCACCTCTTGACGACCAGCTTCATAATCCTAGTTTCTTGCAGTGATCTACAGGAGCCCAGCGCTTTGCTCGCTGCCTTCCTGGCCCACCTGGCTGGCTTGCTGTACTCAAACCATCTACTCTTCGTCATCGTTGAACGACAGCATCACTTTACGGCATACCTCGATGGAATTCTCCACCCGTCTGCCATCCAAAACAGAGACCAGGAGTAAGCCTGCCCTCTCTGCTTCACCCCACCTGCCTTCCCTGTTCTCAATACATTCAATAACCCAGCACAGTGCTGGGTGGTGGTGGTGCACAACTTTAATCCAGCACTTGAGAGCCAGAGGCAGGTGGGTCTCCATGAGTTCGAGGCCAGCCTGGTCTACAGAGCTAGTTCCAAGACAGCCAGGGCTACACATACAGACCCTGTCTTGAAAAACAAAACAAAACAAAAAAAAATCAAAGCAAAAAACACCAAAACATTCCCGCCATGGTGAGCTGAGCTTGAGAACTCTTGGTGCCCAGGACAGTCAATTAGATGGATGTGTTGGGCTCAGCAGGATGGAGGACCAGCCATTCTCCAGCTAGAGCATGCATTACAATCACGTGGGTGGCTGCAGGAGGAGGCTGTTAACTCACAGGCTGGAGCCCTTCCTCCAAGTCTCTCATTCAGAAAGTCTGGATAAGGCATGAGAATTTGGATGTCCAGCAAGTGCAAGGTGGTGTTGATGCTTCTAGTGTGAAGGCCACAGTTTGAGAACCTCTGCTCTCAGGTTGATTTCTATTCTAAGTCCTGTCAATCCTAGATGAACAAGCTCCAGTGGCCCTCCACTACCTTCAGGACACAGTCCTAGTTTCTTGCAGTGATCTACAGGAACCTTCTCTGGCTTCCTCTTCAGCACCACCCCATCTATTGATGTTCCTTCAGCCCATGATGGGGACACACTGCACTCTTTATGGCCTTTAAATACGTTCTTTATTTCAGACCCTGCCCAATGTCCTCTGCCTGCGACTCATCCCCTTGTTGCTTGTCAAGTCCTAATTGTCCACCAAGGCCCAAGTGGACAACCACCTTCCTTGGAAGCATCCTCCTGCGTGAGGATGACTATGGACTTTGGCGTCAGTGAGACTCGGCTTTGAATTCAAGATCCATCACTCCGTTAGCTATATGACTTGGAGGTAGACTCTTGGGTAAGCTGAAATTAACCTCAGCTTCTTCGTTATAAAATATGAATAATAATATTTATATTGCAAGATTGTTGTGTCGAGAGGAAATGATTCATAAAAAATGCCTGCAGGTACTAGGTGTTCAATAAACAACAGCTATGATTTTCATTAGCTCTGCTCTAAAGCTTTGCCCGGCTCCCTCCAGCTTAATGACTTGCTTTCTTCTCCGCTCCCATAAATTTGGTACATGATCCCACTTTGCATATATCTCATGCTATGGCTTCATATTATATACTGGGGCTAATTCCTCATGGAATATGGGTAATAATATGAATATTAAAAGTGGACTTTCCCAGGAGACTTTTGGGCATCAGGCTTCACAAGCTTCAGGCACTTTCAAAGGAAGAAAATATCCTACAGATGGATAAAACTCCACACCAGAGGGCATGATGGGTGAGCCTAGAGCATTGGCTGGGGTGGAGACCGTATTCACTCCCTGGACAGCACATAACCAGCATCACTGTACTTCAGGGTTCTATGTATACAGAATGTGAACTCTTGTGAAATTCAGCTTGAAGCCACAACCAAGTTTGAGCCAGTACATCTAGAAGCAAGTAGTATTGATTGACCAAGGATGGAAGTACAGAAGCAGGCCCTGTAAGGACCTAGCTTCAGGAATCACATTCGACCCTTGGGACAAAGAGTACAAGGACCATGGTTAGTAATCTCCTAGACAGGCTGAGGGTGCAACCAGAAACGGAATTCCTAAAACTGGTTGGTGAAAGAGAACGTCCTTTGGGGACCAAGGCAGAGTCTAAGCCCCAAACATGTATGACATCAGGCCAGACCTAGTGCACAGGGGATTCTGTATTCAGATGACACACTCGCCTCTGCCGTGTGGGTAGAGGACTGGGACCAGGGTATCCTTGGAGGAGATCGTGACACTACTGTCTCAGCTCCCTTTCTTGCTCCTGCCCCAAGATCGATCCCCCACTGCCCATCTCCTCTGTTTGGCAGCAAGCTATCCCTTAGAAGGCTTTGGGGGCCTTAATTAACACATTCTCATTTCTTCTACAGACTCCTCTCTCCCCTTAAGAGCTGGCACTCAGTAGGAAAGGCAGTAGTAATCCCCGGTGAAGTGACTCTCATGGTACATTTCCCAGGCTGCCTCCAGAACCCCTGGGGTTTGGAGACGTTCCCAGTCGGAAACTGCTGAGATAGCTCCGAACCTAAGCAAAGTGCAAGCCCCTTCAGATTTCTCCTATCAACACCTTCAGTGGGAAATGAGCACCACAGGGGATCTAATGGCCCACAGGCCAGACCTGGAGGTCTTCCCACAAACCTGCAGCTGCTGTCTCTGGGCCTCCATCTCCACAGTCCCAAGAAAGGGCCAGGTCCTGCCCATTATCTGGGAGATGAAGGTTCAAGCTGTGCGTATTCTCAGGTGGCATAACAATAGCCTCCTCAGTCCTGCCCAGTTTGGGCTTTTCTGGCAAGTACTCACACCTGTATGTATTTTATTTGTGTGTTGGCTATTTCTACTACCTCCATTCAGCCCTACCTACAAGCTTCCAGAGACAGGACCCCCCATCTCTTCCCCAAGAACCTACCACAGTGACAGATGCATGCTAGCTGTCACATGAATCTTTTTACTGATCCCCGGAATGCTCTCTCGTCTGCCACTTGGCCTGGTTGCTATAAACCTGCCAATGAAAGTTCTCCCTAGAATGCTAAAGGGCTTGTCTTATGACACCTGGCACCTTGTTTTGCCAACTTAGTGGTGGTTTGACTGTGTGTCATGTTCCACGTAAGGAGATCAACGGAATGCAGAGCCTAGAGTTCTTACCTGGCATTTGGCCTTGTCAAGAGATGCCAGCCCCTCTCCCTTCCTCCTTTCCTGTTTCATTGTTCGGATTTGGGTTAGGAAGAGATGCGACCAAATGTCTGGGGCAGAGGTGACCCCACTCTATTCTGTGACTATGTGAAGGCAAGTCAGAGTAGGGGAAGGTTCTGAAAGCTCATGAATGAACTTCCGCCCAAACCAGGGGCTCTGGAGGCCCTGCTATGGTCTTGTGCAGAATGAAGCCCCGACTCCTGGTGGTGGGAAAGTTGAGAGAGCCCTGTGCATGCTGGCATTCGGAAGAAAGGGGGAGGTGAAGCAGACATGAATGGCTTTTATTGGCTTTTAATCAAGTACACTTGGAAGGACTTAAGTGCCCTAAAACAGCCTTGAGAGGATTCAGAGGAGACGGTGCCATGCAGGGAAGCCTGAGTGGGGGACGGAAATGGAAGGTATTTGTGGCCCAGGAGGTGGTTTGCTGTGGGATGTTCTGTATGTCCTGTGGGAGCCCGTTCTTGGGTTCCTTGTGGCTTTACCCAGCAGGTCCACATAGAGGATGATTAGGACCACGGGCCTGAGGGCAGGTGTCTGAGATGGTCTGCACTTGGCTGTGCTGGGAGATGGTCTGTATGTCAAGTTGCTCTGATTGGTCAATAACTAAAACCTGATTGGCCTTGGCTAGGCAGGAAGTGTAGGCGGGACTAACAGAGAGGAGAAATAAAAGAACAGGAAGGCAGAAGGAGTCACTGCCTGCAGCAGCCGCCAGGACAAGGAAGATGTAAAGTACTTGTAAGCCACAAGCCACAAGCCACGTGACAAGGTATAGATTTATAGAAATGGACTAATTTAAGATATAAGAACAGTTAGCAAGAAGCCTGCCACGGCCATACAGTTTGTAAACAAAATAAGTCTCTGTGTTTACTTGGTTGGGTCTGAGCGGCCGTGGGACAGGCGGGTGAGAGAGATTTGTCCTGACTGTGGGCAAGGCAGAGAAACTCTAGCTACAAACTCTAGCAGGTTCATGCCCCTGGCCCTTTAATTCCCTGGTCCAACTGTCTGTGGATAATGAATCAAGCAAAAAGGACTGCCTCTCTCCCCAGGTCTTCGTGGTTTGCAGGCTGGGCCACACTTGGCAAACACAATAAGAAAGCGTTCCAGAAAGTGCTTTCTGGGCTAGCCTGCTCATTCCTCCTTCCTTGAGAGGCAAGACAACCTTAACTCATGCTTACAGATGGACATGAAATGGAAGCTTCCTCCTGTCTACTGGTTTTAGATCTAAAGGTTGAAATCCCTCTGTGCTCTCCGGGACTCTTAGTCACCCTCAGCATTGCTCAGTTCAGGTCCATGTCATCTTCCTGAATCACTGGGGACCTGTCTAAGGAAAGGATGTGTACATGGTATCCAGCCTCACCCCTGCCGAGTAACTTCTGGACCAAAGTCAAGATGTCCTTCCTCAATGCCTGTACTGGGTGGCTTTGTGCGTCAACTTGACATAAACTAAAGTCAGAGATAGGAGCCTCAGCTGAGGAAATTCTTCTTTGCCATCCATCTGTAAGGCATTTTCTCATTTAGTGATCAATGGGGGAGGGCACTGGTAGGTGGTGCCCATGGTAGGTGGTTCCATCCCTGGACTAGTGGTCCTGAGTTCTATCAGAAGGTGGGCTGAACAAGTCAGGGGAAGCAAGCCAGTAAGCAGTTTCTCTCCATGGCCTCTGCATCAGCTCCTGCCTCCAGAGCAAAGCCTGCCCTGTTTGAATTCCTGTCCTGACTTCCTTCAGTGATGAACAGCAATGCTGAAGTGTAAGCCTAATAAATCCTTTCCTCCCCAACTTGCCTTTTGGTCTTGGTATTTTGTCTCAGCAACAGAAACCCTAACAAGACAATGCCCATTCTTCAGTCAGTAGCTTCTACCAGCTGTGTGAATGAAGTTTACACACCCAAACACAAGAATCCTATCACAACTGGCTCCTGACTAGAACCTATTTCTCTCTGTCTCTTCTTATGCCTGAGTATGGTAGCCCAGAGCCAAGGGCGTGGCACTAAATGAATCTCAGCATCCACTATAGCTAGAATGTCCTTTCTACCAAGACGATCCTTCTTGATTCCTTCACTGTCCACCTCTTAGCTGAGAGAAGTACATTTCCAGACATCCATCAGATGCCCGAAACAGTGCAGAATCCTGAGTCCCACAATGTTTGATCACCTTCACTAAGCATCCATCACATACTCGGACTGTAACTTTTGCAGCCTGAGGTACAAGCTAGCTTTCATTTTTTTCCCTCCTTGACAGACACACAGACAAGGGGTTCATTCTTACCATAGATCTTAGAAGCCACAGAATGCAATATTTTTTCCTTATTAAGTTGAGAGTTTTACCCACTCACCTACAGGGAGTATTTTATGAAAAGGCTTATCTTTGACGCATCTGAATTGCCAGTATCACTACAGTTGTGCTTTGGGGGACACCATTAAGTAAATAAGGACATAAAGGCAGCAGGAATGCCAGTATTGGCATATTTGATAGTTTTAGAACCTCGATGATTGTTAATGACTAAAGGGTGGGTATCATATACAGTGTGGATACTCTCAGCCAAACGATGTCCTCATCAACTAGGACACACTAGGTGAGGTTTCATTATGCTATCCATAATGGCCCACAGGTTAAAATTTGTGAACGATGTATTTCTAGAATTTTGTATTTTCAGACCCATAGGTACCTGAAACCACAGCAAGTGAAACTCGAGTGTAGACTCTGCTACTCTGCTCAGCTGTCACTGCCTTTGTGTGCTCTCCTCTTAACTGCCACACCTTGTTCATACTCTGCCAGACCTATCACCACCCATGTGAGCTTAAGGTCTTCAGCTCTTTTGTGACATAGTTTTCTCATCTGGACATTTGGTGATTGTGAGGATTTGGTTAACCAGCCAAGTAAAAAGTCAGACACAGGAGCAAGTGTGTCTATAATCCTAGTGCATCACTACAGGGGGGTGGGGAGGGAAGACAGGAGACCGCCTGAAAGCGCACAGACAAAAAAGCTTTGGGCATCAGCAGTGAACAAGGGACAACCTGTCTCAGGGTGTTAGGTAAAGACCGACAATTGAAGTTGTCTTATCTCCCATATCAATACTCACACAGTTGTTGGCATGCACACACACACACACCACGACCACCACCACCATACACCCAAAAACTTGAGACAAAGTTCAAGTTAGTGAACTGAGGGTGTCATCAGTGGTAGTGTGCTTAACAAGCATGAGTTTCATTCCCCAACTCTGCCGGGAACATGTCATGTGTTAGTCATCATTATCCTTATGACACCCTCCTTGCAGCTATTATCAGTATATCATATGTCATACTATGCAGTAATGCTTAGTTTTCTCGTCTACCTCTTTGAATAGATTCCAAACCCTTTACAGGTAATTCCTCATATTTAAGCAGTTCTTGACAGAAAGTAGGCATTTTGATGAATGAGTGAAGTGTGGAGTTATAATTCAAGGCCACCTCTACCCGATTCAAGTCAATGTGGAAAGCAAATCTTCATGGGGAGAGCAAGCAAAATGCCCCCCCTCCACACATAATCATGGCTGCCAAAGGGGGTAAAAAGTGAGTGGCACACTCATCTGGGGGCCCTGGATCAATTTCTTTCTGTTAAAGAATGCTGAGTACAATTCTGTGGCCTATTTGCAGTTAAAATCGTCTCTGGCTTCAAGGTGGAAAGTGATCTCAGGGGACTATTTGAATTTTCTTTCAGTTCAGCAAAATGTCTCTGGCCAATCTTCCCAGTGGATTGAGGCCACAGACAGCCACCTCTCTGGGTCTCCAGCAAAGTCCCTTCTCAGGAGGGGAGATGGAACGAGGCATTTCAGCTTCATTTACACTTAATTCGTCAAAATGTCATTGGTAAGAGCTATTTGATGTCCCAGGCTTATGAGCCTTGAATCTAAGCCTTGCAAAGCTCTTTTCTCTTTGAACCTAAATGTGCCATTCTGCCAATGTGGGGCCACATGCCAATGGAGTACTGTGTTCTGAACCATGAAGCTAGATGGGGGCGCTCCCTCTGATGAATGTGCCTCCCTTTCCCCCAAGCAGGGCCGGAGGATGACTGACTAGGGCAAAATGAATCCAAACTCAAAGTTCTCCCAACAGCCACCCTCACCGCCCGTGCTCAGACGCAGTCCTGGCTGGGTGCTGGCCTTCTGGCCCCGCTTCAGTGAATCTCTGTGCTTTCATTCACAACATACTCCCAGCGCTAGCGGCATCTACATGAAAGCCATGCCGGGGTGATTTTCACACATATACAGGAAGTATGTGTAAATGCCCTCCTACAACCAATGCTCCACAAGCCTGGCAATGACGTCTGCAAGGAGGTCATAACAGGCCAAAACTCTAAGGCCATCACCAGAGATAACCCCGCCTCTCCATCTCGCTCAGCTGTGCAAGCAGCTGCTATATTCTTTACTACATAAGATTCGAGTTCTGTAGTGAGTCCCAAGCCCCTTGTGAGGATTTCCTTCGATGCCCCACCATTCCCGGGTTGCTGAAGTTGTAGCTGCATTGACCTAGCTTTTTGTCCATAGACACCCAACACCTCATCCCTTCAACCTGGTGTGCCAAAATGGCTCCAGAACACCGTCCCAGGCTAAACCAGCTTGTGCTTATTCTTGAGATTGTTTGGTTCTGGGGAATCCCTGTCACAATTCCTGACGTCCCTCCTGAATGGTGACCATATAATAGTTGCCTTACAGTCACTCACAAAAGACCATTCCCTTCCCGGAAGGGAGCTCAGCGGGGCTCTACCACTGACGTGGTGGTTGGAGCCATGTCACTGTGGTTTTCTCAACTGCACGGTGTCTGCTCTTGCTGACCCTCACTCTTCATACTGTGTGCCTGGAGTTCTAGTTTGAGACTTCCTAAGGCTGCTGAGATATGTGGACACGCTGGACTGCTTCGTGTCTAAACCTCCAGGGTTCATCAGGTTCAGGCAGGCTTAAAGACGACGAGGACTCATAGTTCAGGCTCACACCACTCGCCAGATCAGCCCCTAGATGTGTCCTACCCTCCCGCTCTGCCATTGGTGCCTGGGGACCCAATTCCATATGGCACCTTGGGTACTGGTGCACAGACCAAAGAGCAGAAGAGGTAACAAACATCCTGTGATGTGAGTTCCAGGCATTAAGAGCTGGGACAGACAACACACTGGTCCCTCTCCCGGCTGTGTACGGTTTGCTGAGCAGCAATTTCCTCTGAAGCACCCACTGTGGTACAGAGCCGTGGATGAGTGTTGCTCTAACGCCCTCTGACATGGGTTGTTTCTTCCCTCCCGGGCAATCCTTACCCCTTCCTCATGCTGCCCTGGACTTATACTCTTTGAAATCAGCATAAGCAAGCTCTGGCCTTGACTTTAGCCTTGAAGTTTTTCAGAGCACCTGGCACAAGACAATGCAAATATTTCCTGTGTGTCCAGTGTGTGTGTGTGTGTGTGTGTGTGTGTGTGTGTGTGTGTGTGTGTGTAACTTTTCACAAAAAGTTTCTTCCAGATGAGCCCTGGTACAGTGAAGCAACAAGTGGAAATGGCAGAATAACTCACTACAGCACACACCGCTGGCAAGCAGATGCTGAAAGCATTGTTTACACCCAGGTGACACCGAGATCTGTGCTCTCCCAGATCATGAGCACTGGAATTGGATAGCCCAGGCTGTGAACTTACTACCTATATGGCTTGATTTGATTTCTCTGAGTGTACACTTCCTCATCTGTGCAAGAGACAGATCCGATCTGATTACCTCTAAGGTCTCCTCCAGTGTGGACTTTCAGGGGCCCCAACAGTATCATGAGGGGCACTGTTGTACTGGCCTGTTTTGATACTGCTTGGGGGAAAGCTCTTGGAGGATGGACCTGGGCCTAGATCGCCTGTATCTTGGTAGAACCTGGGGAAGGTGAGGTCTGGCATCACCCAGGGTCAGCCCCAGTGGCATCCAGACACCTTTTCACATGAAAAGCTTTCTTTCTTAGCTAGAAGTTACTACTCATTCTCCAAGGGGGTAGTCCAGACATCTCCTCAGGGAAGCTAGCACTCATCAGGGTCTCCACCTCTCTAGACCAGACCCATTCTCTTTAGATACTCTCCCATAATTCTGTACTCTGCCTCCCTGGAGCTTATTGTAGTTCACACTCGCATGCAATATATATGCAGTCATGACTTTCTGCCTCACTCCCTGGTTATAGGAGTTGTGCAGCCAGAGTCCATGCTTATGCTGTCTCCTGTACTTCCTGTGTCTAGAAGAGTGGACAGTATTACGTAAATGGCCATTGAGTTCATGGACTACTAACATAGTGTGATGTCCCCACGTTTTGATGAGATCAACACAGCCCTGTTTTTGTTGGAAGAGAAGCTGGGGTGAATTTGGAGATCCCCGCCTGACTGCCCGAGTTACTCGGTATGGAGATGCATGTCCTTGAGTGCCAGGATCTTCTCCCACTCCGCCAGCCCATGTCACAGCTCATTAGGGGGCTAATAAGGAGAAGGCTGTAAAGCGACTCCTCCATCCCCGAAGTCTTCCTGCCAGACACAAGGCAGCCTATGGAGGCTAGAGAGCTGGGCTCAAGGTGACCAAGGACACTGATGAGAGGCAAAGGAAAGGCTTGACATTTCAGACTTCTGTGGGCCAACGGCCAAGTTAAGCCTTGATGGGGAAGACCCAAGATGAGTGTTCCAGAGAGGGTCTGGAACTATTGAGCAAAGCACCATTGCCTTTCAGCATCTGCACGGGGTGGGTCTATACCTCTAAGATCCTGGTGTCTTCGTTACTTTTCTATTTCTGTGAGGAGACACCATGACCAAGGCAATTTATAGAAGGAAGTTTTAATCGGGGTTAGTGGCTCCAGAGGGTTAAACTCCATCACCATCATGGCAGGGAGCATGGCAGCTGGCAGGCAGGCATGGTGCTGAGGCAATAGCTGGGAGCTCATATCAGATCCACAAACATGAGACAGAGAGACAGCTGACTGGGAATGGTGTGGGCTTTTGAAACCTCAAACCCCAGCCCAGTGACACATCTCATCCAACAAAGCCACACCTTCTAATCCTCTCCAAACAGGTCCACCAACTGGGAACCAAGTATTCAAGCATGTGAGCCAATGGGGGCCATTCTCATTCACACCACCACATCCTGGGACCTTGCTGAAGCTTCTGGTGACCCACTGGCTTTCCATCCCCAGCCTTAAGCTGGGAGCAAGCCCTTACTTTTGAACAGGCTCACTCTGAACCCTGGGACCTCTGGGTGCCTCACAATTCCCTGCTTGAGGTTTCCCCTGCTGGGGCATTGAAGACACTGTCTATGCTTCCTGGCCTGGCCCTCAGCAATCTCCCTCATTAGCTCTTTAAATACCTCTTCCGCAGCTCTCACTTACACAGAACTCTTTGTAGTCATTGACAGGAAATACTGCTTCAACAATCTAAGTAGTATTTATAGTCTCAAAGACAGGGATTAGAAAAATGTTATCTTATATCTTAAGTTTGGCACATAGAAAGGATTAAAGTCTTATTATAGTCATATGGGACTTATCTTGGAGATGGCTGTTCTGAAAAATAAGTTGTTAGGTGATTTTTGTCATGGTATAAACATCACAGAGACCTATGACGTCACTAGTCAATATAATCTTATGAGACCACCATCATATGTAGTGTGTAAAGTAAGACAGCTACGATATCACCAGGCAGTATAACCTTACTGGGCCATCCTCGCAGATGGCAACACTTCTGGGCAGCACATGATTACCATTCAATGAAAAAAGGGGTCTGGGCTCGAACCCCAGCACTAACTAATACAGCGTGATGTTTGATACATGCCACTAAGCTCTCCAAGCTTCAGACTGCTCATATGTGAAGTGGGGACAGCAAGTAGTGGAAATATCCCCAGGAGACCGGAGATGCTGCACGGAGAGCCCCTGGACCATGAGTGCATGCTGGGAAGTCATGGGATGAAGGCACCGAGAGGAAATGAGAGTTCAAGCTCATGTAAGGATCAAACCTATGCTCTTTGCGTTCCGTCCTCTCCACCTGTCCTGGCCATTAAAATTCAACTGTAGAGACACGGACAGTGAATTAGCATCGATTTCATTCATTTTTACTGTTGTTGATAGTGTATACAAGGAAAAGAAGATTCCTCCCCCCCCTCCCCCGCAGGAGAACTTCCTGTGCCCTTGCCTTAACCTGACAGAAGACTGGCATTCTATGATGCTCACCTGAATTCCAATCAACTCACCCATTTACCCTGAGAGCCAACAATACATGCAGGTACACCCTGGCTCTGGGTCTGTAAACGGACATTAACGATGGGGAAATAACACAAGAAATAACAAATTGGCCAGCACTGTGACCCACACCACTGACACTTCAGCCTTAGCTCCAGGTATTACCACATCTCCCACACATCAACAGCAGCTGGTATAGGGGTCCTCTGCTCTCTCAGGGCCTATCCAAGCATTGACAATGAACAACCAAGCCCTCAGAGCAACAAATAAAGCACAGGAATTATCTAAAAATAGAACCCAAAGTCCAACTCTAACTTGCTCCACTGCCGGCCGGCGGGGAAGCCTGGGGCAGGAATCACACCAGTCATGGTCGTCAAAGCATAGGACCAGTGTTCCTGGCTCCATGCCAGCTCACCAAAGTGCCCTGGAATTGATAGACAAGTCTGAGAGTGATGGAGCAAGCAAGTGAGGCCGGGAAAACATACCATGCCTCCATCACCCTCCCACCCCCGCACAAGTACACACCGCTGGACTCCTTACCCGAGCAATCAGCTCCCCAACCATGCCCGTCCAGGTGCCGTTGGCCTCAGGCACGCCGTAGACACCATCCCCGACGAGGCGGATCTTGTAGTTGAAGCGGAGGATCTCAGCCAACTCCTTGAGCATGTCCACACAGAAGCCCTCGTAGCGGTCATTGCCTTCCATCTCCTGGTGGTTCCCCTTCAGCATTAAGTACGGGTTTTCCTGCAGCAAAACTGGGCAGCTGTCATTCTCATCTTAGGCCTGGCGTGGCAGCCATGTGGGATGGGGGGGGGGGGGTTGGGGCACAGGAGGTCAGGGACTCGATGGCACAGGAAGAGGGATGTAGCTTGGTAAGAGGCTGCCTTCCAGGGGGTGGTTAGTTGCTGTCCTCCCCCCACTCCCCAAGGTGTTCCTTCAAGGGTATTCTCTTATCAGGAACGCACATGAGTCCCACGACACAGAAGGCCAAGGTGAAGCCCCTTTACACTACTGGAAGCCATCATCTGGCCTTCCCTTCCCCCTCTCATTTTGCCTTTTCTTCACAGACCTATGGCTGAGGAATACACAAATACTTCTTAGTAGGCTAAGTAAGAATATAGACATGGCAAATGGGTTTAAAAATATGATGCGCACATAGGAGTATTATTTAGCCATAAAGCAGAGTGAATTCATGTCATTTGTGAAACAAAAAAAGCTGGACCTTGAGGTTATCATATTAAGAAATAACTCCAATTCAGAAAGAAATGGGTCACATGTTTTGTTGCTGTTGTTTTGTCAAAATTGGAAAACGATAAATAAAAAGAAATCTAAAATTTGACCAGGGCAGCCAGGAAAAGGGAGCACAGGGGAGGTGGAAGGGAGCAGACTTGGTCAAACATGATGTATGCATGCATGGATATAAAAGAGTCTAACACATTAGTATAGACAACCAATCTACATTGATAAGTATAACAAACACTTCCAAGTATCTAAAACTTAGCAAAATAAAGTCATAACAAGGTATGCATTATTCTAAAAGAAAAACCAAGCATCCTGCATATGCCTCTAGCACTCAAGAGGCAGAGCCAGGCAGATCTCCGTGAGGCTAAGGTCCACCTGTCTACACAGTGAGACCCCATTTAAAAGTTTAAAAAGACTGTGCACATAAACAAATAACTGTACGCAAGGCAGGCCACTCTGGTGAGATGTCTAGAGAAAGTGACACAGAAAAGAGAGACCCACACTGGGCTCTTGACAGACAGATGTGGAAACACTGGCAGACAAAAATGTGGAGACTGGGCCATTATGGGCTAGGGAAAGGCATGCTCAGACACAAATCCACCCAAGAAGGGGTGTGGACCATTGGGCATCTCCGATGTACTTGGCACATGGGTTGTGCTGGAAGGGGTAAGAAGAGAGCTAGAGAGATGAACGAGGCTAAATGTGGGTCTGGATGCTGGGATGAGGCTATTGTATGTCAGATGATGGAGGAGCATCTTGGGTTTTGGAGACATAAGACTGAGTAAAGAATAAATGTGCTGACAAAGAACACTCAGAGCAGGGACAGGTTCTCTCTTGATACGTGACAGGATCCTGAGCACATGTGGCTTGGGCTAGACTGGAGAGAGATGGAAGAATGTAGAGTCATAGGACGGTCAGCACAATGCCTGGATGTGTGTCAGGTGCAGAGGGCAGGGGTCCTAAGATCCTTGCTATTGGGATAGATGATTGATGATGATGATGTCACATTGGCCATGGATGGCTGGGCAGGAAAGATGATGATGTCACACTGGTCATGGATGGCTGGGCAGGAAGGAAGACCTAGGGCATACTGGGTTTGAGATGATGGCAGTCTATGAGGGGAGGGGACAATGGAGATTAAACATGCTGGTGAGGGCAAGACCAGGCAGGAGCTTGGAGGCATGGAGAAATGGGGCACCATGGGGAAGAACTGATTCAGAACTGGCTAAGAGTTAAGGAGGACCACATCCTCAAGGGAACCCTAATCTTAGACTAGAAAAAGTAGCCTCGTAGCATAATAGCACCAGCAACCAGAGGCAGAAAATGAGGATTGCAGGGTCTGAAAGTCCAGGAGAAGGAGCCTGAAGAAGAAGAAGAATATGGCCCTTCCCACCCAGAGACGGAGCAGGGCTATGAGATACTGCTGGGTCATGGTCTCAAGACTTTTCCAAGCAGGCATGGAAGGTTTATGGGGCTGCAAGAATTGGGGCATACATACTTAGGGGAATGTAGGGACCAACTGAAGAAGCTGGGGGGGTGAACGTACCAGGGTAGCCTCACAAGGGGCCTCTCTAGCCCAAAGACACACCTCCCCTCCAAGCTGCAGTTCTTCTCCACAATGAACAGGGTGGGAGGGTCCCCAAGAGTGTGCCATCTGTAATGCCCTGTTGGATGACAGTTAGCTAGTCTGACGACAGCCTCCTTTTAAGATGGGAAGGGGCAGGGTGCATGCGATGACAGACGAGTGAGAAGGAATTCCTGCACTTGGAGGAGGCAGATGGAGATGCAGTGGGAGGTTGGAGAAGGCAGAATAAGGGTGGGAGTGGGGTGGGCTCACCTGTGGACCCAGATTCCAGGAAGCAGTGGGTGGAGACAAGGCTGGGAAGAGATCTGGGAAATGGTGCAGATGCAGATACAGAGAAGAGGCAAACCGGTTCCAGCCAGTGCCAGCCTGAGTTGTGCCAGAGGCAGAGGCAGGTAGGAATAAAGGCTCAATGTGTGTGCTGCATGTGGGTCTTTGCAAAAATGCACAGGGGTTGGGTGTGACAGGGAGCACCCAAGATGCACACAAGGATTATGGGGGCCCCACCCCAGAAACAGCTGAGCATCACAGCAGAAGGATGTGCCTCGATGCTGAGCTGCTGTGCTCATCCAGAGGGAGCTTCTACACAGGCGGGGGGGGGGGGGGGGGGGGGTCAGGCAGACCAGAGACCCTGAGATGGGGAGAGCAGCTTTGAGCATCATGAAGAGGGAATGTCACAAGAGCAGCAGGTTATGTTAGAGTGTGAACTCTGGGTTGGAAGGTGGTGTGGGGCTCGACTTGTGATCAAGTCTTGGCAATGAGACAAGCGAGTCCCCTTGCCTACCACATAGGCTGTCCTCAGCTCAGGAGCCTCTCCACGCCCCACTCATCTCCATTCCATCTTCTGTCAACTCTAACTCATCGTGACCTCGGAGTCGCATGGCTTCTGACAAAAGGCACTTCTTAGAATTATCCCCATGCTCAGATGCCTGTGAAAACCACTATATGCTTCCTCCCCACACCGATGAGCAGGCTGTGAGGCTGTGCCGCTCTCGGGTGTGGTATGAGTGGGGCCTGAAGCCGTCCCTGACCTCATTATCACCCCCCCCCCATATGCTGATTAAAGGGTGAGAAGGGCCTTCGGCCTCGTGGACAGCACATGGCTGGGGGTTTCTGCTCTAGCACCAGAGTACTTTTTAATTCTTCTAAGGAATGTCATACAATTCTCCCTTTCTTGTCCTCCACTCTCAAGTTCTTTTGAAACCCACTGCCATGCTCAAAGTAAATGTTCCCAAGGCTGGTCTTGGAGGGGAGAGAGATGTTGGACAGCCAAAGTATCAGCAGTCCCGGGGCTCATTGGCACTCCGGAAAATGAGGGGCGCTGAATGCTGGCATGTCGTCAGCAGGAGTGCTGGGAGAAACTGGGGGTGACAATACAGCTAGCTGTGTGTTAACTGGGGAATCGGCACAGGAAATGCGTTCTGAAGATGGAGCTGGGGCTAATCCCAAGTGTCCCAGGCAGGAGTGAGACAAGGTGGTTATGTCCCAAATTTCAGGGATAAATCGCTCAGGATCACCATTCACAGGGGGCGTTTGTGAATGGTCACATAGGGCTTGAATTAGGACCTTTGCTCCTAGGAAGAGTTTCTGGTTTGGATAGGGCCACCCCAGCCCCATGTGCACAGGAAATGAACTGATGCTGACTGTGGCTTCCTTTGAACTAGCCTCACACAGGAGTATCCTGCCAGCACCCGGCTTCTCAAGAACTCCTTGATATGGACACACATACACTGGTACACACACACACACACACACACACACACACACACACACACACACACAGGCACACACATGCATATGCACAGGCATGCACACATACATACACAGGCACACACACATATACAGGCATACACGCACATACACAGGCATACATATACACAGGCATACATATACACAGGCATACATATACACAGGCATACACATACACAGGCATACATATACACAGGCACACACATACATACACAGGCATACATATATACAGGTACACAGGCACACACACACACACACACACACACACACACACACACACACACACACACCAGAGCAATTTCCCCATCTGAGAACATGATTTTCTGGCTTCAATACAGCAGAAGCCTCTAGGATAGTCAGATTCCAGATGTGGGGAAGCAAGACGCACAGCCTAGCAGGTTCTTTGTCTCCTGCCCCAACTTTTCTTAGCTTTGAAAGAATTTCTCAAAATTCCTTCCTGGAATTCTATTCAGAGGTATTCCCACATTCAGACTCTAATGATTAAGTTCCTAATTGTATCAGGCACCCCAATATCTGAAGTACTCCCATTCATAGAGGGGATATGGGGAGTCAAATAACTATGAGAAAATGTGTTTGGTCAGAGGGGTATGGAAAGAGTCAGGGACAGAAAAGGCAGGCGTCAACCAAGAGGAGACTCCAGAGAGAAGATGACCTTTGAGCTGAGGAAAGGCATTTGGAGGGGAGGGAAGAGCATACCATCATGGGGAGCAGTGAGGAATCCTGGGCCCCAAGGCTGTATGGAGAGGTACTTGGTTATTCCCGTGTGTGAAGGGTCTAGAGCCCAAACCAAGGGACTATGGGATGTCAGGAAGGCAGGACAGGACTATTCTGAATGCAGTCGGTAGATAAACATAGTGAGAGGGAAGGGAGCCTGGGAGGACCCCGGGGGCAACAAGGGACAAAGAGGCCCATGAGGGGACTGAACTCTGGACCAGGGCATGGGAGATGAGGCTCATGGGAGGGGAGAGACTAAAGAGTAGAAAAGACGTCTGGAAGGAGGGCTCCACCACCATCACACCCTGTGTGGTATCCCTCCACTAACACAGCTTAGTCAGGTCGTCCCCAGTTCTCAGCTGGATAGGGGACAGCACCTCCCTCTCATCTTCCTGACATTCTAAGAGGCCCAGGTGAGCAGAGCAGGAGCTGGGAGCAGGAGAGCCTGAAACCTGGGAGCCTGGATCTGCTTTGCCTCCCTTCACTCCCGCTGTTTCCAGGCAACAGTGGGCAGCCCCTCCCCTTTGCCTCAGACTCCACCTCCTTAAGGAGGCCAGGGCTGACCATCTGGGAACTGACCCTGCCTCATTGCTCCCAGCCTCCCTCCTAAGCCACACATGGGCTTGACCAGAGGTTAGACAGCCCTAACCCAAACGCCACACCTGAGCTACTTCAGAATCGGAAACATCGTGAGTGCTGTCAGGATGCTGCCAGGTGTTCCAGGGTCTAGAATTTCTCATTAGGGATGTTCGACTAGCAACGTCTATGAAAATATTCCCAAACCTGAAAAATCACCTGAAATTGAAATATTTTGGGTTTGAAGCACTTCAAATAATGGAGACTCAGTCTTTGTTGACCTTGTATTACTGCCTCGCATTCCATACTGAAACGGGAGCTCCTGACAGGGATTTTTGTGTTTCGTGTCATTGATGTTTCCTGAGTACCTTGAAGAGTGCCAAGCATATAGAAATGCCCAATAAATACTCCTTGGATGAACAAACGAAAACATTCAGTGGCCCATCTCCAAGTGAATAGAATAATGAGTAGCCTAGGATACAAGATCCTAAGCACTGTGGGTGATGATTATGGGTTATGCTCTCGCTTTCCCAACCATTGCCCATTTTCAGGGAAGCCCATGCTTTCCAGCATTTTCTAAGCATTAACAGTACTGGCCTTCCTTCCCTCTTCCTGCTCTCTGTAACTGTTTCCTGTCTTTCAGAGTCCATCACAAATGTTGCTGTTTCAGGCTTCGCTGCTCTCCCCCTGGCTTTTTCCTCCACACCTCAGGGTTCTAACTTCCCACCTCTCTCTTAGCTTTTAGCCCACTCTGTTTATAATAGATCAGCAATCCCAACCCAGGCTTCCTGGGCCTCCGGAGTTCCTGAAGGCCATAATGGAGGTCTATAGGCTCTTTCATTTTATCCAAAAAGCCTAAGAGAAATAGGCATGTTTGCAGACCTTGTAAGTTGTCTAGTAGAGGCTAGACTGTGCAGCTAGCCTATACATTGCCTCTGCTCTGGGCTGAAAGAATATCAGTGTGACTCTGCTAGCTCTCTCTCCCTGGTGAGATGTGGTGTGGTGTGGGGTGGGGAAATACCTTTTTGATTAGTTAAAATCAGAGTGAGGAGGAACAAAGTACTTATTGCTTAACATTTAGTTGGCTTAATTGACAGATCTTTCGAAACATGAAGTCTTCAGGTGATGGCAACACCTTGGCCATGGGTAGTCGACTTAGCCTGTCTGCTCACTGATAACTTGTTTGAAGATACAGACCAATCTGTACTCATCTTTGGTTTTTATGAGTGAGCACAGTGCCAGACACATGTCAGGGGGCAGGGCTGGGAGGTAGACTTGTAATTACTGAATAGAAATGAATCAAGTAGAGAGGCAGATGGTCTCTTGACTCAGGGGTTCATTGAGAACTCTCTTGTCACCATCTGGAAGTGAAGGAAAAGGCCACAGCAACCCACAGACATTAAGATGTCCACTGGAGGGTGTAACAGGGGAGGGGCTGATTCTGTACCCAGCAGATACCAAGCAAAGCTGGGAAAGGGGGATCATCTCAGACTGGATCCAGCTAGTTCCCCCTGTGTCAGAAAGTCCCATCTCTAGGGTTTCTACACAGCTTTCCTAACCACCCAGATCCCCCCGGAGAGGCATCCACACACTGTGGACGCTCTCCCCCTGCCCCAGCTGCTCAGCAGCTCAGCAGATATCATTTCCATACGAAACGAAACGCAACTGGAGTACAATTACACTGACATAAATTGGCCTCTGTGCTGTGATTAGCATTCCCATCTTCTGTTCCCTGGGAAGCCCGAGAGCAAGAGCCTGGGGAGGAGGCACCCTCGGGAGCTGCAGCTGGAGGCCCGAGAAACCCCGCTTACCAGGATGGTGGTGACGACCAGGGTGGTGTTGAAAAGACTGTCGGAGATGTTGGAGGCGTAGAGGCGGCTGTCCATGCTGAGGCCCTCTGCCACGTGCCACTGGCCGATCTGAGGAGACCAAGGGGAGAGGATGGGAAGACTTGGGGAAGGGACAGAGTGGGCTGCAGGTGGCCGGACTTGAGAGCAGCAGAGGACAGTGCTCTGCTCTGGGTTAATCCCAGGAGGGAAGGATGGGAGGGTGTGGAGGAGCCATAGGCTAGACCGGAACTGGAGCACATGACACAGGCTTGAGGGTCTTGAGGGAAGGAGGATGTCAGAGTGAGGAAAGGAAGAATCAAAGACTTGGAAGAGGTGAGAGGGGGTGGAGAAATGCATTAGGACTGTAGCATGGCGCAGAGAAGCTCTGTCAGAGGAAGGGGAGGGGAAACGGGGAATTGTGTTATTTTCAAGTGGGGCAGAGACAGGAGACTCTTTGGCTTTGGCCTGCCTTCAGCAAACCCAGTTATCTAGGGGAGAATAAGAATGGCGGCACGCATACTTGTACACTTAAAATCGGCTAAGAGAGCATGGTGGCTCATGTCTGCACTTGCAAGGGCCAGGCAGAAGGATGGCTGTAAGTTTGAAGTTAACCTGGGCTACCTGGGTGAGTCTGAGGATAGCCGGGGCTACATAATGAGACCCTATCTTAACAAACAAACAAACAAAAATGTAATTGGGAGGATAGATACAAGATGAGAAGGAACTGGAAAGCACTGGGCCGCTAATGAGTGATTGCTGAAAGCTCAGAATGTAGCTCAGTGGTAGAGTTCTCGCCTTGGCATGACAGATGCCCTGGTTTCAATCCTTGGCACCGGGAAGCCCAAATGAGATCACATTTCTAAAGGAGCAGAAATCGACGTGCTTATTGAATGACTAAACATATGGCCGAGTGAACAAGTCAGAAGGGGGAAGAGTCAAGCCCCAGTCTCCTTAATCCACTACCTCACTGTGAGGCTCCATCTACGCCCTTGGCTTTTCCAGCTAGGAATGGGAATGGAAATGTCCCTCTTCCTTCCAGAACCCACCGATCTTGTAGAACCAGTTTGACACTACAGACCCCACTCTAACCAGGAGTATAAAACTCATGTGCAACCTCAGTGCTGTTTCTGAGTGCCCTAAGCATGCTTCCTTCTGTGCCCAGTGGGAATCATGACAGAAACTTCTGGCGGTAAGGATGGATTTAACCTGGCACCCCATAAATGTTGTTTTCCCCTTCTACTTCTTTACTGTGTTTTTAAATTGCCTTTATTTTTATCTTATTATGTTTTAAATAAAATATTTGCATAGAGGGCTGGAGAAATGGCCCTATTGCTAAAATATTTGCTGGGCATGCATGAGGCTCTGAGTCTGCAGCCCCAACATCCATGTTAAAATATAAAAAGCCAGGCACAGTGGTGTGCGCCTTTTATCATAGCCCTAGGAAGGCTGAGGTTGGAGAATCTCAGAGACTTGCTGGCCCGTCAGTCAAGACAAATTGGAAAGTCCCAGGTTCAGTGAGAATCCCTGTATCAAAAACTAAGGTGAAGAGAGCTAGCAGAGGACACCCTGAGTGGACACGTGGCCTCCATGTGTGCACATACCCACACATACCGGTGAACACATACATACATACATACATACATACATGCATGCATACATACATATACACACACACAAATATACACATGCATACACTACATACATATATGCACAAATAAGATATACCCTCTTAATCAAGTTTGGCTGGTTTCAAACTTGTGGTAATCTCCCTGCCTTGACATTGCAAGTGCTGGCATGAACCATCATGGTCTCTTAACCAATTTTTGAGTACACAACATATTACTGTGGACTATTCCATCATCCTGACAATCTCTAAGGGGTCCAATGGAACACTGTTTATAACAGACCTTATATTACATAACATCTATAAATAATGCATACGTATACAATACACATATGTTTGATCCTGATATAATTTTGCTGGCTAGACCCCAGACAAGTCACTTCTGTTGCCAAGTAACTGGCTTGGCACCCATGAAAGACAGTGGATGTTTGCCTGCATACCCAGAGATGCATGTAGCCACCTCTCCTAGGCACCAGCAGCAGCTTCCTGGGAAAAACCCCCAGGAACCCTGTAGTGGTCCTGTTGCTTTGTCCCTGAAGCTAGGTTTTCAGATGCTCCAACAACAGGGAAGACTTAGCTCTCCCTTGGCCTCATCCTTACCCCATGGAACAAAAGGGCTCAGAGTCACAGTGAAGAGATGCCAACAACTTGACTTTATGCTTTAGAGATGATGGAGCATGCAGAGGGCAGGTCCAACCAGGGCCACCTCAGACCACCAGCTGGTAGTCCTCCAGGACCATGCATGAACCCATGGGTCATGACAGGTGAGCCTTACTGGTGGCAAAGAATAGATAATCAAAAGCTCCCTTCCATACCCCTGGAAGGATACCAACAGAGAAACAGCTTTATCCACCTCTGCAATAGCACAACAGTTCTATGCACACTGTGCTTTGTTTTATATACAATAAGAGATCCTACCCAGCTTGTCTGAGAGCCCACAGCCACCAGCTGAGAGGTCTGCCTCCTAAGCCCTGCGCTTCTAAACCCTAGATGAATCTTCCCCAGAAGCCTGCAGAGCCCTGCTTCCTGAACACTTTAGGTACATTTTCGCCTCCTGGTGTGTCTCCCCCAAATAACCTTCTGTGTGCTCAGACTTCAGCACCTTGCTGCTGGCCACGGAAGCAGAGAAAGCCGCTAGCTCCTATCAGCACTTTGCTCTTGCTGGCCAAGCACAGGCAGAACACTGATGGGCTCCCCCATGGCTTCTAGGACTCCTATTGCTTCTCAAAGGGACCTGTCGGTGACATCATTGCCTGATATTCCCCCTCCCTCTTCTCTCTGCAGGGACAAGACTGGGAGGTTGGAAGTTATGCTGTGAGATTTCCAAACGGAGGGGGCGGTAATAATTACAGGACACCTGTTGTGTCCCAGACACTCTTCTATCACTTGGAATCCTCCCATCATACTTTGGAGGCATCGTGGTGTTTCTATTTATTAATGAAGAAACATGCTCAGATGGGTTTAATGGCTCATCTCCTAGGGTCACAGCTGGTAGCTGCAGCACAGGTTCGAATCTAGAGCCAGATCCTCAATCTTTGATCTTTCCCAACTTTGTTGATGCCTTTTAGAGTGAGGACATTACTATGGTGTTGTTGTTGTTGTTGCTGTTGTTTTAATCTGAGCAAACCAGACTAACCAGGAAGTGGACTCAAGAGCCCTCAGCAACACAGTACGAACTTTGGAGGGTAACTTTCTTCTCTCTGGTCCTGACACTCCATAAATCTAGTAGAAATCTCACCTCCCAGAAGCTGTTTTCTTTCAAAATGTGTAGAATTCACTCCCGGTGATCCTCTAGGCCAGGATGAACTCTACTTGAGCAGGAGGAACATAAAACCAAGTGTGCTGGATACCAGCATTTGGATGTTTGGGACAAGACTAAATTTCTTAGCATCCTACTGTCCCCCTGGGCTTACACTTCACACCAGCAAGGCCACCCACTCAAAGCAGCCCCAGCTCCTCAGACTCACTCAAGCAATAAGCTAGGCTCCTGCAACAGCCATGGGTAGAAAGGATTTTTCCATAGCCATATCTGACAGCCTCAGCAATGCATCCTCCAAGTCTTCACCTCTGGGGACCAGGCAAATAGACTAATTAGCCCCTGAGATCCAGTCAAGAAATGAGTCTCCCACCCACTCCCATATTAGCCTCAAGAAATTAATAGACCCATCAGCTCCAACAAAGTAGCTTGGCAGCTATTAGCCAGAACAATCTAATTGCATTAAGACAGTGGGAAGGGGAGAGGTGGTAGAGCCAGGTGCCCTGGGATACAGGCTAATTGCCCCACCTCCTGGGCACCATCCATGTCACACATGTGCAGAGGCGGCAGGAGATGTCACTCTCTTATCACAAGATTTGAACCTTTAGCTGAAGCCAAATCCGCTTGCTCCACCTCACTGGCACCTGCCCCCCTTGCTCCACCTCACTGGCACCTGCCCCCCAAGCCTTCCGAAGACACAGCTGGTTTGCTCACATGCCCAGGGCAAACCATGTGATCAGCTCACTTCAGCTCACACCTCTGCCTCTTGTTTGTCCTGCTTGCCCTGCTTTTTTTTTTTTTTTTTTTTTTTTTTAACCATTTTAGAGGTCCTGGGATAGCAGAGAAGGGTGAGAGAGAAAGCGTGCATCTAGCCCTTATTTTATAGTATCTTAACTCAGGGATGAAGACACCCCCCACCCCCCCACCCCCGTCACCTGGACTGATGTGGTCCAGCCTGTGCACAGCTGGGCATGCAGAGCTGATGCTGGATTTCAGCCACCTTCTGGTCCTTGAGCATAGCACCATCTGCACCATCCAGGCCATAGCCCCAGCATTGGGGGACTCTCTTTTAACCTGCCTTCTATGCTTATGAATGGCACGACCTCGTGTAAGTTACTTATCCCTTGGAGTCTATTTTGCCATCTGTAAGATGGGGATGAAAATAGCATTTGCTGCCCCAAAGGGATTTTCAGTTCAGTTCAGTCCTGTGTTAGTCAGTACCTATTAGAGTGTCCTTGTTGGGGGCAGGGGGCAGAGTCTCTTCTGTGTTCTCCAAAGAGTGCCACACTGGGATCTTAGCTTATTAGACAGATTAGCCCTGTGCCACCAACTTCGGTTTTCAGGCAGCAGCACCACCTTGAGAGACTTAGTCAGGAAGTCAAGGGATAGGACCGACAGTCTGGGCTGTGGTGGTAGTGCAAACTTTTCTGACACTTGGCTGGATTATTGCAGGACATACAGAACAGCCGCGTGACAATCAGGACCCAGGGAATGACGAGGGCACAGACATCCACAGTGATGAGGGCACACCCGTGCCAGTGAGGAGGTGTCTCAAGACCAGCTTTCTTGGAAAAAGAGCCCTCAGTTCCTAGCCGCTGCCCAGGTCTGTGGTGTAAACATTCTCAGCTAGGGTCATGTTCCATACAGAGCACAGAGCCAGGAAGACATGGCAATGGGCTGGAGCAAGCTGGCTTTACCATGCAACAGATGCCAGCTCTGCCACCAGGTGCCAGGCTGGGCATTCAGGTGCATAGCAGTCTCAGCTCACTCTATCAGAAGACAAATTCAAGCCCTGGTAAGTCAATGTATCCAAGTCACAGAATGGATAAGTTGAAAAATGAGGATGCTAAATAAGACCCAGATAATGCTTGATAGTGACCACAGCTGTGAAAACAAATAGCTCAAGGGCTATCCTGGACTACATAGTAAGTTCAAGGCTAGCCTGGGCTATGTAGTGAGACCACCATTTCAAATTTAAAATAAATAAATGAATAAAATGTGTAGTCTTTCTAAATACTGATTCTAAGGCTATTGAAAGAAACATTTTTTTGGTGGAGATGCTTAGTCAAACATGAAAATGTAGGCAACTATAACTAACATGGGGTGGAATTACCCATGCATAGGAAGTATTATTTACCCCCAAAGCCCCTAGGGATACAGATCAATATAAATTAATAATTTTCTTGTTCCTCTGGGTATTGAATTTTGCAGGTCTCAATTATGCATTCAAAGGTATTATTTCCCCCCTAAGGAAGCTCCGGTTCTTCGGTTGTCTTCTGAGTGGGTTTTACCTTACGTGAGGCATTGTCATTAGGAAGCTGGTTAGACATCATGATGTCTGTCTATGGCTGCCCCAGGATTACTGCAGGGTGCTGGCCACTTGCTGCATTTCTTCACCATGTGTAAAGGGATCTATTAAACAATCCAAGCGTATGTTTCTTTCTAATAGTGGGCTGTTGCTTCTTGTTTCTGGCAGGACAGCTGATTCTGAGGCCTGTCCTCCAGGAGCTGAACTACACTTAACACCTCGGATGGGCTCCATGGCTTGGCTGGGAGCTCTCCACAGCCCTTTGAGAAGCCACGACTGTAGTTGAATGCACATCAGGTACTGGGACTTGGCCTTCCATGTGGCCCTCAGTCATCATGAGCAAGCTGGTCACTACAGGAAGTAGTTGTCCAGGGGCCTGACCACTGGCATCTGTGGAGCTTCCTGCCCTTGCTCTGTCCTCATCCCAAGGGCCTTGCTTAGCACCTCACTTCTCAGAACTGACAGAATGTCACTTGGAGTCAGGAGACCCAATTGTGCTGTCACCTAATGCTGTGACCACAGGACTCTGTGAGCCTCCACACTCCTGATGAACCTTTTGAGGACTGGAAGACACTCTGGGCTTCTCTGTTCTGGTCCTTACAAGACAGCCACCAGCCATGTCTCCAGAATTGACACCTAGAGTCACAGCAGCCTCTGCTTAGAAACCCTGCATTTTTTCCCATTTTGGTTTAAAGACGGAGACAAGAAGCCACACCACAACCTGTCAGACCTACAAGGCCCCATAGGCCCGCTCCCTAGGATTTCCTCCAGTCACTCCTTGCCAGAATCTTTGCATGTGCCATTCCTTGTCTAGAATTCCCCTGCCACATGACCTCCTGATTCCAACTCTCTTTTAGCTAGGTCAGGGGATGGCAAACCATGGCTTATAATTTGGCCCACTGTCTGTTTCTGCAAATAAAGATTTATTGGCACACAGCTTGGTCCATTCACTTAGGTGTAGTCTGTGAGAGCTTTCATTCACAAGGGCAGAGTTGCAGCGTAATGCTAAGGCACCTGCAAAGACTGAGCATTCACCATCTAGACGTCACAGAAAATGTTTGTTCACCCTCATCTACTTTTCACCTGTTTCCTTTAGGCCTCTTCTTGAAGACCGACCACTTCTTCCAGGAAGCGTCTCTTCTCTTCCATTATCCCTCTCAACATCTGTCCAGGGGACACTTCTGACTGCCTGTCTGTCTTACTATGCTATAAGCCTCATGGGAGCAAAGGTAGCAGCTTGTTTAGTCTGCCCTTATATCCCTAGGGTTTGACTCAATGCCTCACGTCTCATAGATGCTCAATTAAATGTAACTGAACAAATGCACCAGAAACTTTATCTTATTTAATCCTCAACAAATCTACAAGGGGCAAAACCGTTTTATATTCATTTTAAAGATTTTTAAAGCCCTGAATACCAGCAAGGTTGGGTAATTAAAGTCTCCACAGTCACACTCGGATAAGCACCACAGTGGAGATTCAAACACGTTCTCAATCACCAGAGCACAGGCTCCTAACCACTGTGTTATCTGGTTAGAGAGGGGGCAAGACCGTAACCATGGGAACAGGCTTAGCACAGTGCCTGGCCTGTTGGCCGAGCCTGCATAAACTTCACCACGTCCCCATCCCCACCCCACTCCCACTCCCATCCAGTGGTTTCCTTCTCAGTTGTCAAAGAGGAGCCCCCAGGACCTCTTCTGGAGTGACAGGGACTTGCAAAAGGATCGGCCCTGGGACTAGCACTCCTTCCTCCTGCTGGGAGCCCTGAGGACCCTGTAGCTCCCTTCTGCCTGAGAAGCTCAGGGGTGTCTTTTCGCCGCTTTGTTCTTTCTCAAGTAACTAAAAAGGGATAGGTTTTTAAACCCCCAGGGACTTGCTAACATCATTGCCCACATCCGAGGATGTGCACACAACACTCTAACACTTAATAGTTTATGCACATTTAGACAGCTGCTCTTTGTACTCGGCACCATTGGGACCCAGCTTCTTCTATGGGGGCTGATGAAGCCCTAAGCCCCGCTCCAGAGTCAGAGGCTTCAAATACGGATTGATCGTTGCTTGCTGGGCCCTGGCCCATGTGGTTTTCTTTCATAAATTTTCCTGCTTCTGTGTAGCAGTCCTGTCATTATTCCCACCTGAGAGATGCATGCTCATTGGTACTTTAGAAGCAGTAAAAATGCTTGGAGTAGGTACAATCATGTGAGCTTTTTGTTGAATAAATCAACAAAACCAAGACTCAGAGATGTCAAGCAACTTGCCGAGTATCACACAGCTGACAGGGATTAAAGAGAGATCCTACTTATAGCTCTTCTAATTGGCTTAGGATAGGTGCAGGCTATATTAGCCTTGAAGCCTGGGCCTTCTCCCATGCCTCTCTGATCAATGTGGGCTTATTCATTGACTACAGTCCTGCATGGAGTTAACAGAAAGGACCCACATCCGTGATGTGGGCACACGCCCAAGCTTTTTGCTCAGTAGTGTGGCCCTGGGGAATTGAAGAGACATCAGAGTGTCCACATTTTCTTTCCTTCTCTCCATCCATCAGCTGTATGGCATCCATCAGTCTCTGAATTTGGCGCACTCAACTATGAAGACATATGACAGAGCCGAGACATATGTTATAGAAAGAACCCCAAGGGCCCGAGCCTTGTAGCCGGTGCTGTTGGGAAGTAGTAGAGATTTTAAGTCATGAAGCCAAATAGAAAGTCCAGCTCCCTCCTCACACTCTTTCACTTTGTGACCATTGTCATGGATAGCTTTGCTCACCCTACATTCTCTGCTATGATGGATGAAAACAGGCCGCACGCACCAATGACTGATGGTCAATTGACCATGGATGAACCTTTAAAGACTGTGAGCCCAAATGGCCCTTCCCTCTTTAGAAGTTGATTGGTCCAGGTGTTAATGATAGGAACTGCAAGCTGGCTGGTATAATAGCTTGTGGTGTTCCTGGTAAGCAGCTGATGTTGTTTAGTGAGCCATAAGCCATGGGGAGGTAGACAGCATAAGACTGTATCTGTAGTGGGACAGGTCAGAAGTGAGCAGACATCAGGATGTTTGGGTTGAGGTTCTACCTCGCTGGTCATTTAATGTGTGGCCTGGGGAAGTTGTTTTTGCTACCTAAGATAAGCCTAATCTCCCTGCCCTTCTCCACTTATGGGAGAGGTGATCACAGGTATGACAAAGTCAAGGCCAATCAAATGCAAGTTCTTCATAGTCTAGTTCTTTCCTTTCTAAGGTCACCCAATGTTTTGAGCCATAATAATTTTTTACATTCAAGTTCTGAGTTCTAACTTTGGAGTTCTTATTATGAAGGATGCTTATGATAAAACAGGCCCATCTATGAGTGCCTGGAGCTTCTCCATATGGAATGGAGAAGTGGCACTCAGATGTGAGACACCAAGATAGGAGATCCCAGGGATGACCTGAGATGGGTTAGAGTTCCACAGCCTTGATGGTACAGCTATGCCACTTGACAGAGATCAGCTTAAGGTGCCATGGATATGAGTTCTCATCCACAGAATGCATGTAAAAGAATCCCAGTGTGGTGGTCCATGCTTGCAATAGGGCAGCACAGGGAATCAGAGGCATGCAGATCTTTAGGGTTTGCTGCTTAGGCAGCCTAATCAGTGATTGATCCCCAAGTCTCAGTAAGAAACCCTATCTCATAGCCCAAGGACAACAGTACCTGAATAATACCTAAGATTGACCTCTGGCGCTTGCTCTCTCTCTCTCTCTCTCTCTCTCTCTCTCTCTCTCTCTCTCTCTCTCACACACACACACACACACACACACACACACACACACACACACACACACACACACACACACTACCAGCTCAAACTATTAGTAATATCAGCCTCCATGATGAGCACTTGGTATATGGGAGTAATGTTCATTAGTTTCAAGTCATCTTATAAGACACAAGAACAGTTTGGGGCAATGAGAAAACCCCAGATTGAGGGCTGGGGTGACCTGGGGAACAAATGGAGTTGCTGAAGTTGACCAAAGGCTTTATTTGCTCAGCCACAGAGTACACCCAGCTTCTCACTGGAGCACTGGAGTGCAGAATGCTGCCAAAATTCCAAGGCAGCAGCAGTGCCCGACACAAGAAAGAGACCAAAAAACCAGTGCTGGGAAAGCTAGCAAGATCCATGACAATGCACTCTGCCAGGATTTACTTCCACCTTCCACTCATTTTGTCTAGTACACGGTCTTATTAAATGGTGGCTACCATCCATTTGCGAGTTATGAAATCAATTGAGCGGGCCAACACCTGCATTTAAAAAGTGAGGTCTCTTGTAGAATGGAGAAGGGTACAGTCCATGAGCAGGGGTAATGAACACTGCATAAGTTTGGGTTTGGGTTACGCATATGTGGGTATGCATACATTCTGAATTGCATCATACATGCAAATTATGTTCAGAATATGCAAATGCACACCATCAGGGATTTGCATAGCTTACCTGTCCACTACTCTTTCATCAGCACCTTGCATTCTGTGGACAATAAGTGATGTTTAATAAGTATACTGTTGACACCCATGAACTCCTAGTATTGGTTACTCATTGTAACTAAAGGTTAAACTACTAGAAAATGTTGTCAATCAGTACTTTTGGGCATTCCTTCCATGCCAAAGCTCTGGACTGAACATTTTATTATCTCATTTAATCTCTCCAACAACACTTCAGGGAGAGTATGCTTCCATCCTCATTTCACAGATAAGAAAACTATGATTTGAGAAGATTCAAGCTCAAACAGGACCAGCACGATAGCATGCTGTCCCAGGATATTATAATCTCCCAGGCTGTGGATATATAGGTCAACAATTGGCAAATATTTGAATTGTTAGTTTACCCAGCAGTATTGGCCGTGAGTGTTCCCACTGGAGAGCCCACACCCCTTCCTTTCCCTGCTTTTGATTCTGAGTTAATGTATGTAGAAAAGACTATCTAAACAAAGCCCCAGGAAAGTGAGACCAGGCTATTGTTGAGAAGTTAAATGTTGGCTGCTTGAGCTGGCTTGGCTGCTAGCCCCTCCTTTGTTTGAGCTTGGCTCCCTAATGCTGCATGTCTGTCACTCTCTTAGAAAGGGATGCCCATCCCTGACTGGACCACGGGTTCCCCACTCCTTCCCTGAGAGTGTTCATCACACTTGGAATCACACAAACCACATGCCACCATCTATGTCCCGTCCATTTTTCTCATCAGACATTTCACTCCTTGTGAGACAAGAGCCCTGCTCCAATGCCTAGTGTGGAATCAGCACTTGCTCAACATGTGACTGTGTGGATCAGTTCTCCTTTCGCAGCTTTAGCTCCCAGGCTGGTGCCTAGTTTACTGTGGGTGCTCAGTAAACTCTGTTGGGTTAAATCATCTAAGTAAGTCAGTGCGTTTTAGTCTTCAGTGATCACACCTCAAAAGAATAATGTAGGCTAGCCTCTTCCAAAGAGTTACAAAGAATTACAAGGTGTGGTTTTTCCAAGCACCTTGAAACTGAACCAGGGAGAGAGATGGGTCTAAGACAGGCCATGGGGACCACCAGAAGAGTAGCTGCTTGGCAGGAAGTATAGTATAGGCGGGACAAGCAGAGAGGAGGATTCTGGGAAGAAGGAAGGCTGAGTCAGGAGTTGCCAGACAGACAGAGAGGAGGCAAGATGGCAGGGCAGAACTGAGAAAAGATACCAAGCCATGTGGCTAAACATAAGTAAGAATTATGGGTTAATTTAAGTGTAAGAGCTAGTCAGTAATAAGCTTAAGCTAATGGCCATATAGTTTGTAAATAATATAAGCCTCTGTGTGTTTACTTGGGTCTGAGTGGCTGCAGGACTGGCAGGTGAGAGAGATTTATCCTGACCACCGGCAGGCTGGGGCACAGGAAAACTTCAACTACACCCAGGACAAACACAGAGTTAGGTTCCTGTGGACTTCTGATCAGAGCATTCCTATCAACCCATTGGTATTTAACCTTATTAATTTATGCACATCTCTGCTTACCAATACCTCATCTAATTCATATTGCTGATTCACTAGCATGCACAGTCATGCCATAGGTCAGGCTCGTGGGGAGCTATAAAACATAGGTGGTCTCCATAGAGTAGAGCATGGCACAGTTTTTCTTGTACATATGAACATGGGACAGCATGTCCGAATTGCATTGTGGGAGTTAGTTTAAACAGGAAAAGCTTCTAGGGGAAATGCACATGAGCGCGCGCATGAGCACGTGTGTGTACACACACACACACACGCGCGCGCGTGCACACACACACACACACACACACACACACTAGCACTCAATAGCCCATGAAAAAGACACTCGTTGACAATCTTAGCATTGAAACAACAAAGCAGAACATCACCAAGTTCAAGATCAGCTGGGAATGTGCACACAGAGTGAGTCAAATTTTTGCCTCTCCGCTTGTCTGCAAAATTATTGCGAGTATTGATTTGGGGTTTGCAAAAAGATTTCATCAAGCAATCAAACTTGCAAATACGGATCTCACAAATAATGAGAATCAATTAGACTTGTCTGTGCTGGGCTATTGGGCTTTTAGCAAGCTGTGCTCAGATTTCCAGTGGTGATCTCCAGCCTCTAGGATGTGACACAGGATTTGATCACCATCCTTACTGCCCCAAACCCCAAAACATAGCTGTTCATGGAGAATGTGGTGACTCAGGCCACCTCTGATTACAGATGGCACCCCAATGATGCTCTCACAGGTTTAATGGACTCCTCATCTTTGGCAGCTTCAGTAGTAAAACTTCCCATAGAAGGTTGAGAAGGGTGCCTGGGTCTCCTATCTGTCTGGACAGAAGCAAGCTTAAAGGTTTCTTTTGCCTATATTCCAGCTCCCTGTATTTAAAAGAAAAATAAAAATCTTTCTTTTTTTCCCCTATCTAACCAAGGATGACTTTGAACTTCTGATCCTCCTGCTTCTACCTCTCACATGCTAGTACCTCAGGCACGTACCACTATGCCTATTTATGTGGAACTAAAGAAGAAACCCAGGGCTTTTATGCATGTTAGGCAAACACTCTATCCACTGAACTATATCCCCAGATACCACTTTTCTGTTTTGCTGAGACAAAGTCTTGCCCTGTAGCCCAGGATAGCCTTGAACTTGCTTTGTAGCTCAGGCTAGCTTCAAGGACGTGGTCCTCCAGCCTTACTTCCCATGTGTTATAATTGTAAGCCTAGGCCACTGTACCTGGCTTCCCTCTCTATCATAATTGAAAACCTACCAGGCTATCTTCCAAGTACTTTGGGGATGACCCACTGGCCTTCCTCACACTGGTACATGACCAGGACATGTCAGAGTCAGCAAATAGGAATACTCCCTTGCTCTCCTCTCTCTGCCTCCCAGAAGACTGGAGGCATTTCAACACAAACTGCTGAGGAATCGGTTGGAGAGCTCAAGCATGCTCAAGATGTTTCATCTAAGAAAATTATGGCCCAAGAACATGCCAGCCAGGCCATGGCAGCTTCCTTTGTTCAGCTCACCAGGTAAGGAGTGTCTTGGGAAGGCAGCTGTGCTGGTACCTCGACGCTGAGCTCTGAGTCCCAGGTGCTAACTGAATGAATGCTTTCAATAAAGCATCCAGACTGGAGGAAGCTGCTCACCCTCCATCTTGATGCTGAAATCAGGACAGTACTGTGGCTCTCAGCCTGGGGCTGGGACCAGCCTGTCCCTAGCTGGGTACAGGCTTGTGGGTAGGAAAGAGCATATAGCTGGGCCTTGCTGCACTCTTGGAAAGGGGGGGATTTTTAGCTCGGGACTGTCTGCTGCTCTCAACTTACCAGTGTGCCATGTTGGTTGGGCCTTCAGTATATTATGGCTTCCCTCAGAAGTAGCCATAACTCAGGTTCTCTTGCCTTTACACCCATCCATAGCCACCATGAAGTAGGGCTGAAGGCCAGAGAGCGGGCCAAAGGCCGATATAGAAATAGAGAAGTGGGTAGGAAGCAGCTGGCTGCCTGCCTAGCATGGGCCGGTACTCATATGCTTTCTCCTAGGATTGTGTGGCTCCAGCAGAAACAACCCCACATGTCGGGCCTTCCCCTCCCATGGGTTGTGTCCTTCTCTCTGCCCTGAACCAGGCCAGAATTTCCAGGAGATTAAGGGGACTATGACACAGACAGAGATATATAGTTAGACATTGCCACGTGAGACAGCAGAATTAAAAATCACACAGTGTAGTAGAACTCTCAAAGTACAGCTATAAACAGCCATTCATCTTGTTCTCAATAATTTTATGATACCCAAGAAGCAGAAATCATGACGATCCCGATTTTACTGAGGAAAATGGGAAGTGAGGTTAGGAACCAGGAGTGTGGGGCTTGGCCCTGACTCTCTGCTAGACCACATCACCTGCACCATTGGCCAAACTCCCCAGCCCCACAATCCACCTTGCTTCTTTCTCCTGGCCCGCCTGCCTGTACCCCAGCCTCTGGCCCTGGCTTGCTTTCCATTTTGAGGAGCTGGCTCCCGCAGGCTGTTTCATGGCACTGAATTAGCAGCTCTCCCTCTTCTTGCTCGCCGCCCCCCCCCCATGAGCTGGCTGAAGGGGTGCAGGAAGTGTCACCAGGAGCTGGCAGACTTCCCCGGGCTGATCTCAGGCAAAAAGCGTGATCGGGCACATGACAAGAAATAGATTTCACATGCAGCACTTTAACATCCCACTCCTCTGCCCAAAACCAGCCCCCTGTTCAAAAATGTAAGTACCTCTTAATTTGTTTGCCGGCTGATGTGTGAATAAGCCTCTGCAGCCGCTGAATTTTTCAGCAGAGCCTATAAACAGGAGTCCCTGTGCTTTGGGGGAAAGAATCAGATGTTCGGGGGACCAGAGAGGCTGGGAAAGATAACAAGCACTTGAGGATACAGCCCTCAAAGCCAGCTCATCTGCTCCTTGAACTTGTCTCCTTGGGGCTGCTGGGGAACCAGCTGGAGCATCTCTCCTGAGAGAAGGCATTATAGAGCCTTTTCAGGAGTACAGGGACCTGTACTGAGTACAGGAAAATGGAAAGGGTAAAAGAGACGAATCAGTGGTTCCAGGGACCTTTCAAATCAAAAATATAAATGCCATTGCCTATAAGAGGTTTGGCACATGGAATTTCTCTTGAAAGAACAAGAAAGCAAGTGGCTTGAGAAGACCCTCTGGACTCTACCCCCAGTTCCTGGGGCCCTGAGGCTGACTCTGAGCTCCCTGAGACCCGGAAGGCACACTTGTATGGCCCCAGTACAGACAGCCACCTCTGCAGGCTCTGTGAGTACTGAGTCTCATCTACTGCCAAACCCACTCTCTGCTAGGCTGACTGGGCCAGGCCCACAAGTCCCTAGTCCTGGAAGGATGGTGGTGAGGAGACGCCATAGCAGAGGAGAACCCTGACAGAGCAGAGGTGGCAGGGCTAGCCTTCTGAGTTCAGTGTCGGAGACAGGAGTCGGAGTGACCACGTCAGAAATGACGTAGGCCCAGGTGGGGTTCTGAGGTAGCCTGTACTTCCAAGGCCCCCATCACCCATCACTACTGGGGCAGAAGGCAGAGTAGGAGAGGACAGGACAGACGACTCACTGGAAGGACCACACCCATCACTCTACATGCAAATGGGGTCACTAAGGGCTTCCAAGCCCAGTGAAACGCTCCACATCACTGGCTTTCTGGAGAGCTGGCCTAGGTGACCCACAGCTCTAAGAACTGATGCTGTTCTAAGAGATGGTGTCGGCTGCTTCCAACTCCACACCAATTCTCCCTCTCCTCGTTCCTTAATTAAAAAGAAGACATATGTGACTTCTCAGTCACCTTCAAAGCATCCCCAAGCCACCTCCCTCTATGAGGAGCCTGAGTTTCCTCATCAAAGGCAGGGCTGGCTCTGGGGGATGGCAGCCCCTGCGAGCTCCCCAGCTGGCCTGCTCTCCCAGGTCTGTCCCCCGTGCTGGGGAGCTGGCACTCGGGGCTGCCGATTTCCAGCAATCAAACCCAGCTCCAGCGCCCTGAGCCAGGTCTCAGCAAAGACAGCTTCAAAGGATCTGCATATTTATGGTAAACTCCTTCCTCAAATTGAAAATGTATTAGACAGTGACAATCACGGGCTTCTCAGAGCTGCTTCTCCCACTGGCAAGCCCTCTGAGCGACGGCTGTTCACTTAAGGACAGAAAGGACTGGAGCCGTCCCAGAGGCTGCTCAAAGTAAGAGGGGCTGGGGACAAAGGTGTAGACCTGAGCAGGACCTCTCTCTGAGACCAGAACACCCTCTGTATTGTTCCTCAGCTGCCACACACGGGCACACTCACTGACAGGTGCAGACTCACTGACAGGCGAGGCGTATAGGGTTTTCTGTTGCTCAACATTTGATTGCTTTTGAAGTGGGAGATGGGGTCAGGAGGTGGGGGGAGGTTGTGAACCCCACCAGGTCCTCACAGAGGAACAGAAACCACTTCCTAGTCGCCTCTGCTGCTGATGGCTGTCATAAGAAATTCTGTTGCTTCTGCACCCCCCCAGGAGTGCTGCAGAGCTGGCTTCAACTGCCAGCACTGGGGGACCCCAGGCTTCCCAGGAAAGGGGGCAGACCCACCTCTGCGGGGGCTGCCCTCGGCAAAGATGACAGCTAGAGAGAGGAATGGAGGGGGCCTGACCTTTGTGGCAGTGAGTGGTGACCTGCAGGATCTTCAGGAGCTCGGCTCTGGGTTTCCTTCTAAAGACCCCGAGTTAGCCTGCTTGCAAGAGTACCTTGGGTAAGCTATCTCATCCACCCTCCTGCCTCTGTTTAGAAAAGTGTTGAAATCATTCCTGAAATAAGCCCTTTGAATTCTGAGCTTGTGTGTCTGTTTGGGAAAATAAGGCTATCAGCCCACAATACTGCTTTCTTGGCACTCTCCAGGCCAGCCCTGTCGGTTTCTCCATTTCTATAGAAACAGTCAAATGGATCAGCTGTCCCAGGGAAGGCTGGCTCGGGTCTAGTTTCTATGAAAAGTGTACACACAAAAACCGGAGTGCAGTGCTAAGGAATACAGCAAGTAGAGTAACTAAACAGCCCCGAAGCCCAGAGTTCAGAAGGAACGGAACATTTGAAAAATAAACTCCAGTAAGCAGGCTAATGTGGTAAAGGAGAGCTGAGCATTCAGTCTGAGGTGACAGTCTCCCATGATCTCTGCATTCTGTCTGTAGTGTCGTGCATTGTAGAGAGCTGACAGCCACCAATGCCTTCTTGGTGAGAGAGTGGTAAGCCATATTCTGTTGGGAACAGGTAGGTACAGCCCACTGCTCAGTGAAGGATAAAATAAGTGGTGTATAATCAGAGTACTCTAAGGCAATTGCGGGCTGCAATTTCACCCCCTAAGATCGCCAGCTCTTAAATGGAGTATGGCTCTTTTATCCTGCATTCCCAGCCTCTGACAAAGAGCAGATCTTAAGAAAATTTTAGGCTAATTCAGGAATGGAAAAAATGAACGAATGAAGTAAAAGCAATCTGCTTTTTACATATCTGAAGAGCTGGCAAGGAAGAGAAAGCAGACTATTCTGGAATGTTCCATAGGGCAGAGTTAGGAGGCAGAGGTTGACCTAGGACCTGGAGGAATCTGAAATGTACCTCTGGCTAATTCTCCAGCCCGGGATGGGCTCACAGAAAGGCTGCAGGCGTCTCTTTCATGTCCAGTGCAAACTGCTCTTGCATTGGATTAGAAGGCTGACTGAGAAGGTAAAGGGTGTTCTCTACCTCCATGTTCTGGGTAAACACTGCATAATGGAAAGGCCCTGGGTTCTGAGGAAGCTGGACCCAGACTGGGTTCCTGAACCTGCCACTTCCCACCAAGGTGAAGAGGGATACATTTCTTCATCTCTCCACCTTAGTCTTTACAAGACTCCGCCTCTATCTACAAGATGAGAGAATAGCTTCCATGCCAGGCTGATAAGAGGATGTAAAAATTTAAATATATACGTATACCACCCAGCACAGTACATCATGTAGGCGACAATAAATGTTAGCTATTATTATGATGTCAGGAGAGCCAGCTTTGCACATAAGTATAGCTAGTCAAACACGGGCCAGGCGGAGCTGTTTTCAATCATCTTTGGATCTTGTGAGGCCAGATATGAGGGGTTACCATCATCCCTGCACCCGGAAAGAAAATGGAGCCCACTCTGCCTGGGATGCACAGTGAACCAGTGGGGGGAAGGCAGGTCTGCATCTTTAGTTAGGGATGTCAAACCCCGAAGGCTTAATTAGACCCTGTTAAGCCATTTCCGATCCTCAGATGAAAGGTGTGCTCATCTTATTATAACGCTAACAACATCGCTCAGGGGATGCTCACAGTCTCTGATCTTTCGACTAAGTTAAATGAAGGAAATTACAGTCTTCTAAAGGCATCCTTCCTCTCCTTCTAGCTTCTTTCAGGGGAGGGTTCTCCCAGACAGTAAGGGAGACAAAGCTATTGTAGCCCCCTCCCCAGCACATCTGTGGGGGAGGGGGAGACGAGAAAGAACGCTGAGGTTTGAGTGAGGAGGGATGGACTCAGCCAGTGCTATTGACTCCTGTGCCTATAAATAACGGAGAGATGGTTCAGAATGTCCCCTACAGGACAGCATAGGAAACACAAAACACATTCTTCCAAGCGTACTGTAGTGGAGGTTCCCAAGATGGCAAACACTCCCCATGCAAAATCAAAAGAGTCATTTTTTTTTAAACGGTAAAAACAACTAACTCTGAATTCTGAAAGACTATTTTTAAAATGGTAAAAATCCTTTAATCAGCTACCGGCAGGAAATATGGTGTTTCCTTCAGACATTTTACCAATTATAGCCCACTGGGTCCCTGCGTGATGCTTTCTAAATAATCAAAACCAGCTCTTAATAGTAGTTCACCCAGACAGGAGAGAAAAGAACAGAACCAAATCCAAATGAGAAGTTGTCATAGAGAAAGCCCATCCCAGCGGGGTGTTAGAACCAAGCGCCATTCTGAATGGTGGCAGCTGGTGGCAGAGCAAGAGACCAGAAGTAGGGGCTCCGATTGGAGAATGTCAGGTATCCAAGAGCAGGAAGGGAAAACTATAAGGGCAGCCCAGAACATGGGTTTTCGAGTTAGACAAACTAGAGTATAAAAGCCAGTCTTCCCAACTTCTTGGAAACAGTAAGATTTTGACAGTGTGTGAGTGTGAGTGTGTGTGTGTGTGTGTGTGTGTGTGTGTGTGTGTGTGTGTATTGTATGCATGTGAGCACAGCTGTGTGTACCCCTATGCACACATTGATACATACATCAGGGACTTTCTCTGTAGACCGCTGCTTTACCACCTTGAGATGTGGCCTCTCGCAGACTCTGAAGTCCCTTTCACATTCCGGCCAGGCTGACCAGTCAGGGGGCTCTGGTTATTTCCTTGTCTCCGTCCCCCAGTGCTGGGGTTAGAGTCTTGCATAGATGTGCCCAGCCTTTTATGTGGGCATTATGGACTTGAACTCAGGGCCTTAGGGTCCTCATGCTTGCAGAACAAGTGCTTATTTCCCACTGACTTTGCAGTTTCTTGTTGCTGAGCTGGTCTACCCGCTCCTCCTCTTGACCCGAGCAAAGCACCATGAGGAGTCGGCTACACAGAAGATTCCCATGGACCTTGCCGCTGCTCCTTGTCGGTTCCCTTCCTGCACTGACGTCACCTTGGATGGAACTGCGAGGATATCAGAGCAGAAGTCCTGACATTCCTCCCACCCAGGGAGAGAAGCCTAATTAGTTATCCCTCCTTAAACCATTTCTTCATCCTACAATAAACAGGGAGGGACACCTGTCAAGAGGCAAAGACTGGGTGGTGATTGGGATGGGACCTGGGGACTGGTGCTAGGAAGCGGCATCTGTGCATGCGACACAGCACACTTAGCTTCCAGTTGGCGCTCACAGCACCTAAACCAGACAGCAGCAGGACAGTCGCCAGACTTGTTGAAAAGGCGAGGTCTCTAGGAAGAGTCTCACCATCCACTTTCTAAGTCCAGTCAGGACTAAGTGTCCCTAAGGGTAGCCGAAGGTCACTTAATGGTCACTTGTGTGGCAGATTCCATTCAATGTTAACTCAAAACAATGGGGTAGGGCACAGAGAGGCCAAATAAACAAAACAGCTCTATTCGTGGAACACGCTTCTATGGATAGCCTGTGGTGAGCCCACCATTCTAGCCACCCATGTAGCTGCTAGTTCACCTAACGGATTCCCAGGGCACACTAATGAAAACGCAAAGCTATGGAGTCTGGGGATGCACCTGTGTTTGAGAAGCCTGCTGTTGACCACTAGTGGGCGCTGTTGACGCAGAGGTAGCCACCACCGTGAAGAAAGCCCTAGGGCAGACTCCTGGGCTGGAAATGGTACCTTAGGGGAGGGGCTAGCGATGCTAATTCCTTTCCATGTTATAAACTACGCACTTTAAAAGTTCATTACTGAAAAACATTTTAACAGGAAAAAATCCTTCATAGGTTGGGGTTACAGCTTAGTGGTAGATTGCTTGCCTAGGATCTAGTATATGTGAGGCTCTGAGTTTGACCCCTAGAGCCACACAAACAAACAACAAACAAACAAAACCTTCATTAAAATCATCTTCCTTATTTTTTATTGTATAATGAATGTCATCTCCATCTCTGAGCCCCATGTGAACTTCCTCTAGTTACCATTTTTGCTTTTTTTTTTTTTTTTTTGGATTTTCGAGACAAGGTTTCTCTATGTAGCTTTGTGCCTTTTCCTGGAACTCACTTGGTAGCCCAGGCTGGCCTCAAACTCACAGAGATCCGCCTGGCTCTGCCTCCCGAGTTCTGGGATTAAAGGCGTGCGCCACCACCGCCCGGCCATTTTTGCTTTTACAGTCTCTAAAAAGACACACTATTTCAAGTTCCTTTGCTTTTTCAATGCATTTCCAACAGCCATCTTGAAGGGGCTTTCACCAATGAAGTTAGTAAGTGTGCATTGCTTTTGTCTGCGTGTGATGTCAATTTGATCAGGATGCTTGTTTAGGGCCCAGTTCACGCATCTCTGTCACGTTGGTCTGTGATCTTGGAAAGCAAGCCAAAAAGGCTACTCTACCACTGACCTCCGCCTCCCTCCCTCCCTTCATATAGTTTTAATATTGATTTCCATCTGTTTTTAAAGATACATTTTATTCGTTCTTTGAGAAATTCATACAGTGTGGTTTGATTGTATTCACGCCCCCCCCAGCTCCTCCCCAAAGCCAGCTTGAGTGGCAGCTAAGATAGGAGGAGAATGAAGACAGAAAGAGGGTGTGAGCCCCAGCATCTGTCTGTCAACTGGAGGGGGGACCGGGGGATAGGAAGTGCCACGAAGGAGGCACAGGAAGTGGGCTCTTTCTTGGATGATTATAGGGAAGGACTGACGTCCAGGTGGAGGTTGGCAAAGGCTGGGCTGGGGCTCTCTGGAGTAGGTCTGGGGTTGCCTGAGCAGTATGTTCTAACCATTCCTCCAACGCTGGGTTCACCCCACTCATATTCCTCACCCAGTTGTCTTTTTCCTCAGGGAACTTAGCAGGCTGGCATAATGTTACATATGTATTTTTTTTTTTTTTGCCTGTCATCTGTCCCCTGCTAGAGCATATGTTGCACAAAAGCAGATCCTCCTCATCTTAAGCCTATACCTACAAGGGGGACGATAGCAGTAGGAGACCCTCAACAGGTATCAACTTGAGTGAATGAATGCTCCTTACTTCAGATTCCCCCAAGAAGATTGGGGCTCAGGGAAAAGTCTCCCTGACAATTTTCCTGGAGGCTGGCAGCCTGCTCATTCAGGGATGATGAGCCACAGGGCATGATTTGAGTTTAATAGTCCTAAATTGCGGCTCTCATTCTCTTCCTATTTTTTTTTTTCTACATCACTTACTCTCTCCAGACTGTGAGCTCTCTCAGTGTAAGGGCTATGTCTGCTTCCCCGGGTCCAGTGTGATGTCTGACACACAGTAGATGCTCAGTGAAAGACTCCACAGATAAATGAAGGAGCCACCCGTGGTTCCAACTACCCACCTGACCATGCGCCTATCTGAGAGGATATGGGAAGTGCTACTGTTCCATGCAGCTCCCATCCAGAGCTGGAGGTGCTGCTGACATTCAGCCCCAGACTACCTCCCCTTTCCTGGGACTCCTTCCTTCCTTCTCTGTTCTCTTCTAAGAGTGACCCTCCAAAAAGTCACTGATCACCTAGTAAGAGTGATCACCTAGTAAGGGTTCCCTGGGACCCATGTAAAGGTCAAGGGTCCCCTCTTGGATGCAGGGATGGTGTGGCAAAAGACAGATGTGATGGACTTCTATGTTGTGGGTTCCATGAGGATCACCTAGGATACCTGTTGACTAGGTCTGTTCCTGGGTCCTGTCCTGGGCCGTCTTTCCAAGACTCCCATGGGATAAAAATCTGAATCAGAACTTTTAACAATTACCAAGGTGAGTTTTATATATAATTTATCATAATAGTTAAGGATTGGACTTTAGGCAGGGCGTGCATAGATCCCAAATCAGTTCTGCCATGACTTAGTTTTTCAAGGACAAATCAGTCATAAAACTCACAAGTGAGGACATTGATTTGAAAATAAAAAGTAACTATTTGTGAGCTGGAAAGAGGATAAGTGAGTAAAATGATTTCCCTACAGCCTTGAGAACCTGAGTTCAGATGTCCAGCACTCGCATAGAGAGTCGGGCACAGTGGTGTGTGGCTACAATCCCGGCACCAGGGAACTTTAGAGGTAGATACTCAAAACCAACTTCTGGCCCCGAAATGGGCACATACATGTGTATACATATGAGCACACATATGCGCATGTACATGAACACATACACCTCACACAGAGTACCTATGCTTTTAGGGCAGAAAATAAATGAAATCATCTACTTTGTAGGCTTATATCAGGAAACACGTGCTACACTTACCCTGGCATAAAACTTATGGTAAGTGTTCAACATAAGAGAGCCGCCACCACGACGCTGGCGAAGGTCAAGATAAAGGTTCTTTCTAATTTGCCAGAAGGGTAGCTATGGAAGCTGTACAGAGGGACATTCCCTCATCCAACCCCTATGACAGTTAGGAGATCTTTAATATGCCCACTACCTGCTGTAATTAATGACTGATTTGGTCTTTCCATCCTTTCCTGAGTCAGAGAGGCCTCTAAATAAAGGGAGTTGATTATTAGGGGATGGCAAGGAGAGAGACTTTTAGAGAGATGCTTGAAGTGGTTGTCAGAGTATGTTTCTTCCGAGAGAGGATCAGAGAAAAGGGAACAAGAGGGCTTAATGGAGAAGGAAGAAGCACACAAAGGACCAAAGTGTTCTGAAGGGCAGAGCATCCCTGAGGTGATGGGAACAGCAGTGGACAGGAGGGCAGGGGAGGACTGGAGAAGAGCAGGGCAGAGGGGCCGGCCATCCCAACAGGAACAGCTGTCCTTGCCCACATGGGATCCACCTTTGCCTCATGAGTGGTGCCCCTGGACTCCAGCAGGGTTCAAGGGTTGGGGAAAATCTCTAACACTTTCCATTGCTCCCAGAAAAAGAATAACCCAACAGCGAAGAAGAGCTGAGCATTCCTTGTCTCCCCCCTCCACAAGGCATAGGTGCCTCCCTCTTGACATATTGCTGGCAGAACCCTCATGGGCTGATCTAGGACCAGATAGGATGAGGTACCTGAAATTTAGGAGCCTGGATCAGAATGAATAAAGCCTGCTATGGGGAGGGGGGTTTACAGGACACTTGACAGCTGGAGGCCACTGGAACTAGGGACAGGGAAAAGGACAAAGAGAAGGCGTCCGTCACCTTGGTAGCATAGGGAGGCTTACCTGCCGAAAACCATTCCTGGTGAACTGTAAGATTTTCAAGGCATAGTTGGACCTCTGGCCTTTGCTGTTGAATTCAATGTGGCCGGTGAGACCTTCCAATTCTACCTGTCCAAGAGAGAGTGAGTTACAGCACCAAATAGACCCCACCCTCTCTGGCCCCAAGCAAGCATCCCTCTTACACACTTTTACAGTGTTTGGAAACCCCTGTTCCATCCACTCTGAAACTGCAGAATCTGAGTGGAGGGAGAGGGGGCCCACATCCAGTAACCCCAAACTAACTGTGTAAGCCAAAAGGAGCCCCCACGATGACTTGAGCTCAGTCATGCGGGGGACTGTTACCAGCATTTTTCCTTTTGGGGAATCTGCTGACCCTGGGTCTGCAGGAAGTCAGGATACTCCTGACTCCTTCCAAAAGTTTAAGGCCCCCGCCCCCCTCACACACACCTTCTCTCTCTAATGAAAGATGTCTTTTTCATGGGAGAAAAACATGGCTGGAGAGAAAACTCTGGGGAAAACAAGCATCACGCTAGAAGTCTGCAGACTGAGTCTCCTGAGGGAGACCGTAGTTTCCAGCAGCGTGGTCTTTTCCCAGCTGTGCTGAGTTGTGCAGGGGCTAGCTACCCCCGGGCAGGGGCCAGATTGCAAGCCTGGAATTCAGAACCCCTTTCTAGCTCAAGATCCAAGGACTGTTGCCTTGGGAATAAGCTGGCCGTGGATTCTTGCCAAGTGGTGTTAAGAACTGGGGAACAATCTGGACCCAGGACCCGCTCCATTCAGGTGATGTTTTAGCCAGGGCTGTAAGCCATGAGGAAAGCCTGGTCCCCAGCATCCCATCCCCGGGGCTGGGCACAAGCAGGCCTTCAGGCGCCCCTCACCATGCGCAGGTAGTTCATGAGGCTGGTGCCGTGCTGCCAGATCTGGGCCGAGCCGCAGGACAGGGGCTTCACACCAATCTCCTGGCTCCGGTTCAGTTCCTGTACCGCCGTCACCACAGCATAGACGGCGTCAAACAGCAGGGCTGAGGACAGCTAGGTAAACAAAGAGGGCAAGTGGGAGGGAGTACAGAAAGGAAGAGGAGGAGGAGAAAAAAGGAGGACCAAGAGGGAGAGTAGCCAAAGGCAAATAAGGGGGCACATTCACTGGCCTCGCCCACTCCATCCTCTGGTCCCACCCGCGTCTGCCAGTGGTCCAAGTCTGCTTTCAAGAGCTTTGCAACCTGCATCCTTCTGATAAAGGCTGCTCTGGGTTAAAGCAGCAAGATACACCTTTGAACTCCAAATTCATTCATTCATTCATTCATATTCTCTCTCTCTCTCTCTCTCTCTCTCTCTCTCTCTCTCTCTCTCTCGCTCTCGCTCTCGCTCTCGCTCTCGCTCTCGCTCTCGCTCTCGCTCTCTCTCTCAAATAGCATCTTCTATCACTTCCAGGAGTAAGTCCACAGGACAGGAGGCAAAGCTGCTAATCTCAGGAGGCCGGAAGGAACTTGGCCACACTACCAGGCTCAGGCATAGGTCACTTCCTCCCTGAAGTCACCCGTGAAACTGTTCCTTCCTATATGTACCTAGGACTGCAATCTAGCTGTACCGTTCCATGTGGGATAATGTGTGTGAGAGGCACGGTAAGCTTAAAGTCTAAAATTTAGTAAAATTCCATTGCTATGACAGGTGGGTATAAAGGTAGAAGCAGGACACCAACCAGGGTAACAGGAGTCGGGGCAGATCTAAAACCACAGTGGTCTGTGGGGGTCTATATAGAGAACCATCTAGTAGGGCACCCAAGAAAGTATTTCATGGAAGAAGACACGTTGGAACTGAGAGCACAGGATCTGAGTAGATATGGTATTGGACATGGAGGTGGGGAGGAGATGGGATGTTCAGAGGATGAGAACTCCAGAGCAAAGTCTAGGTGATGGAAAATGAGGAGCATGCCTGGTGGCCATGGAGGGACAGCGACTCTGCACACAGGCAGGTGCCATGCCCTGGTGGGCCTCAACCTGCCCCAGCAAGAATAGAGGAGACCTAAGGAGGCCTTTGTGTCTCTCTCTTTGGCTATCAGATTATTCAAACCAGGGCCTCTAAGAAATCGGAATTTTCCCAAGAATCTCACGCTCACGCTAGAAGCGGGAGACGACTGAAGCCTGGTGCCAGCCAGCGGAGGAACGTGTCTCCTAGGAAGAGATTTCACACAGTTTGACAACTTGTCAGACTACCAATATGCGGGAGGAACTGGAGCCCGGACAATGAGGATGGGTGGACCACACCGTGACCAGGACTGCTTAGTTATGCGTGCCTGCGTCTACTGAAACCTAAACCTCATGTCAGGACCCCCATGGACTCGCAGGCGGGCTGCTGGCTTTCTTCGTTCCTCTTGCCAGTGTGGTCACATCGAGTACATCTTCCTCGTCTCTTCACTTTTTCTTGTCTGCTTAATTGGTCTGTTGAGGATGGGTTGTGGGACCTAACTCATCAGAGCTGCCAGAGCCCAGGCTCTGACCCTCACCACTCTGGAAACACAGGGAGGAGGTCAGTGTAGCTACGCTCATGTTTTTATCTTTCCTGTTAGGCAAGAGGCATGTCCTGTGTCCATGTGCCGCTGGCACCTAGCATGAGGCCTTCTTGGTTGGCCCCAAAGACATACCTCTTCTTAAACTTTTTTAAAACTTTATTTTATGTGGATGGGTATTTTGACTGCATGTATATCTGTGTACCCGATGGGTGCAGCACCCAAGAAGGCCAGAAGAGGTTTCCAGATCCCCAGGAACAGGAATTACAGATAGTTATGAGCCGCCACGTGGGTGCTGGAACGCAAATCTCAGTCCTCTGGAAAGAGTAACCAGCGCTCTTAACCTCTAGGCCAGCTCTCCAGCCCTCAAGATATATCTTGACTTGAATTAAGTCTTGACGGACATCTGCCTGATGAGTGAAGTCAATGTTAGCAGGCTTTGCAGTGGGGAAGGCCCAGGGGACTGGGTGGCTGGAGATGGTAGAAACACAGCTGACTCTTGTGCCTGGGGAATGCACCATCCAGGAGGAGCTGGGAACATACAGAGCCTGCACAAGAAAGAAGTCCTGCTCCGTACAGATGCCTCTGTGGTCAGCACTGTTTAGAGGGAGTTGGGGGACAGTTCAGAGGATGAAAACACAGGAGCCCATGCTAGGAGGTGGAATTGAGGAGCACTCCTGGAAGGGATGATGGGACTAACGACTCGGGGTATAGCTTGGGGGTGGAGCAAGAAAGGCAGGCAGAATTCCGTGGAGGAAGACACTGAGGGGCTAGGGGACAGTTCCTCCACTGGTAGCGTGATGTCTACCCCTGGCAATCAGTTCTTTCTCTTCCCAGCCAGCTTGCTCATCAGAACACAGCCTTGGGAGGATCTGGAGAGCATGTCCTGTGTGATGGAGTTCTTGCTCTTTACCTTCTGTCTGGCCGGGCTCTAGGACACTGGCCCCTCCAAGGTTGGAGGGAGGGAGGGAGGACACAGCCCTCCAGTCAGAGGACACACAGCATGAGAGAGCAAGGTGTAGAGGGAAGGACTGGGGAGCACAGTTTGACTCTAGGTCTTCCTTTAGATGCTGAGTGACCCCGGACACCTTGCTGAATGCCAAGTAGGGATCGCTCTTATCTATAAAAGAGGCAGCATCCCAGCCTCACGAGCCTGTAAAGGTCATCACGTACAGGGGTGAGCATTACAGGGGCATCCGTATAATCTCATATCCAGGGAGTTAGCGGTGCTCAGGAGAAGGTGATGGGGAACAGGAGAAGTAGGATGCTACAAGAGCCAAAAAGCAGACTGGACAGATGCATGATTACATAAAGGGCTGTGGTCTCTAGCAGGCACTGAGTGTCCTGACTTCTGATAATCTTTCCAAGCACAACCGCAGGGAAGAGCAGCCCACAACCAAAAGTTACCTGCATTGCAAAGCCACCTAGCCAATGTATCCCTTCCTCCTCCCCCACCTCTCTCCTTCTTTCCTCCCTTCCTTCCCTTGCTGCTTCTTTCTAATCTTATTCATTTATCAGGTCCTGCCATTTATCATTTATATTTATCTGCATATGTTAACATCCTCCCCAGTCTATGCAGATACAGCAGGAAAGCCACGGAGTCCCTGCTGCCTCCATCAAGTCTCCTGCCTTCCCAGTTCCATCTGACTCCGTCTCTGGGCCATGGCCTTGGGGCCATCTGTGACCTGAAGTCTGAGCAGGTAAGGGTACCCAAATCCCAGCCCCCAGGTTCCATCGAAGAGCGGAAAACTCTGCAGCGCTGCTGAACTGGCTGAGCAGCCTCACTGCTCTGGGGCCCCTCTGCCCTGCCACTGCCCCTGCTCTCCTCCACCCCCTGCCCTTGTCCTAGTCACCCGGCTCCTTCCAGGGAGTCGAGGCTCATCTGCTGCTCCTCCTCGAGCTTACAACTGCCCTGTCCCTTGTCCCTCATTCCCGGCAGAGCACATGTGGCCCCCTCATTAACGGCTGTTCACGTTTCCTTGCTGAAAGAATGTGTGAAAATGATGGATGCTGTAGATGCCCTTTCCAGCTCTGACCAGCATCTACCTGAGTGTAGACCAATGCTGTGCGCTTGTTGCTTTTGGCTTCTGGGTCATAAAATTATTTTATTGCTACTTCATAACTGTAATTTGGCTACTGTTATGAATCTGATACCCAGGGTCTGCGGCACACACACACACACACACACACCCGCCACACCCAGTTCACCTCCTGGCCTTGGTGGTTGGCTGTCCTTGTGCCAGTTAAGATGTGAATCATTAGCTGGTGTTGCCTGCCTAGACCCTATCCTCCTGCTTCCTCCCATTTTGTTTGTGTTCTCTGTCCCCTCATATTGTCATCAACTTCTGGTCCAGCTATGTCTGGGTCAACTGAGTCACCCATCCTCTGCTAATGTGTAGCACAAAGTAGACCAGATCTGACCCATGAACCTGAGCGGAGGGCTGTGATTCTCAGGGGTATATTCCCTCTCCTAGAAGATACCATCTTTCTTCTCTTTGTAGATAAGACTGTATCTGGAAGCAATGCATGGACCCACTGCAGTCAGCTTAGCTCTGGGTTAAGTACAGAGTTAGTTGACACCAAAAATGACTGAATAGAGAATGAGTAGGTCTGGGGCTCCAGTCACCTTTCCCTCAAGTCTTGCTATGCTGTGAGATACCTCATTGCATTTTAATTGGGTTCCTGCCACTAGCAACTAAGAGCATCCTAGTCGGTATAGGGGACCCAGGGATTCCCCCATCTCTCAAGGTAGTGCTGCTCAAGGTCCCAAGACAGACCTGCAACCCATGCCCTCTTGAGGCCCCCTTCCTCCTATGGAGGCTGGACATTGGTTCCTGAGGGACCATGCATGATTTCAGAGGAAGCTGGTCACACCATTGCTCCCCTCCTAGCATATGGCTGCTGCTAGTCCCACTCTGGCTGGGATGAGGCTTCCTTGGCTGATTTCTGTCTTTGTCTGCCTGTCTGTATGCCTGCCTGCTGCCCCCACCTCTGTGTGTGTTCTGTATACATGTGTATGTGTTCATATGTATGTGTACACATATATATGCACAAATGTGTGAGTGCATGCGCACCTGTGTCCACAAGTGTGTCTTCCTCTATTTCTCTTTTCCTTCCTTGTTTTTTTGAGACAGGGGTCTCTCCCTGAGCCTGAGACTCATCAATTGGCTAGACTAGATGTCCAGCAAGCTCTGGGGCTCCTCTTGCCTCTACTCCCCATAGTACTGGGGTCACTAGTAGTGCCGGCCTAGCTTTTATGTGGGTGCTGAGGATTGAAACTTGGGTTCATATGCTTGCATGCCCACACACGCATCTCCCTAGCCCCAGCTGACTTTCTTATTAGTACATTATCCAAATGCTGAGAGGTCAGTGTATGCCTGTTCCCAATGTCCTTTGTCATCTCTGACTCCAGGGCCTTCATGATCCTTCAGATATTTCTTGTAATTACAATTCAAGCTGGGGACATTGGGATAGGGACCAAGTGGATGGGAAATTACCAAGGTTCCTATCTCATCTCTATCTACATATGGCCTTCAGAGAGTAACATGGGTAAAGTGTCCCCAAGGATACTGTACTTCCTAGGTCTTCTCTGAAGTTGAGCCCGGATTAATTCAAGTTAATACCCTGTATACTGGAACATATTCCACCCCCAGGACAGTCTCCTTGGGGCCCTTCATCCATCAAATAGAAGCCTATATGCTTCTATAGGCTCCTGGCCATCTACCTAGGACACTCATCTCATCTTGCTCCCTCCTGAGAATTTATTTCCTACCCCTCCCCCTTCTTGCTAGTCTGTCCCACTTGCCCATCTCTTTCCTTTTCAATTCTCTTTTGCAAATCCCAGCTGCTAGGGAGTAAGACTCTGCCATCCCTGCCAGTCCGTCAGTGCCCTTGTGGTTCAGCTGTCCATGCCAAGCCATCTCTTCATTGGCCTAATTGTCTTCTCCCTCTGCTATTATCAACTAATTCCATGCTGGAAAGCATTTGGGCCACAGTCAGTGAAAAGTGGCTCGTGTCATGAAAGGCTTTGTCCCTGTCTCTACTTCTGAGTCCATTGGGAAGGGAAGGAAGACATTTCTTCTGCCCCTTCTCCTTCTTCTCCATTTCTCATTTCTCCTGTGATTGACTCCTCCATCTTTCTGAGGCCTCTGCTGCCCATCTGTGTGGGTGCATGTCCGCCTCTTGGTTTTGTCTCCGTTTCTGCTGTCCCTGTCTCTTCTAAATTGTAAATCCCCTCACTGGCTCAGTCCTCATTTGAAATCCCCTCTTCTTTCTTGGCACCAACAAGCTGTTTGGCAAGGAACCCTCTAGTCTCTTGTTTTCATATTTTCATTTGGTTCTTCATTGTTATTTTCTTTTGAGCTGGTCTTGCAAATTGTTTCGGGGAATGAAAGACTCTGTAGAAATTAAGATGAATCAATTCTGACTCAGGGAGCTGTGGCTAAGTTCCCTTCCCTTCCTGAAATGAAAACAATATCTTCTAGACACACACCTGTAACCCACACCATCCCCACAGCAGGAAGTAGTGGATTCGCAGAATCCTCCTAGAGGCCCATTTGCGGATGAACCTCTGTAAGCTTCAACTCTGCTCCCCAAAATAATATGAGGGCAGGGACCATTAAGATCCCATGGACTAGTTCTTACAATCTGGATTTTATTCAACAAAATAAACACTTAATTACAAACATCTGCTTTAGCCTAAATTCTAATTACTTAATCTAGCCATCTGTAATTTTAATGATTTCCCACGATTTTTGTTCTTTGCGGCATGATTAATGGGAATGGCATATGAAACTAGTGGGTGTGTGTGTCCCTTCCCAACAGTCCCTCTGCGCTGGCTTTGTCTCAGGCAGGAAGCTCATCTGTGGGATACCGCTGGCCACCTGGAAGCTTCTTGGCCAGGGAAGGTGCACCAAGCTTTCTCCTGGATATCTTTAGCCCAGTCCTTCCTTTGAAACCCTACAATCCAGACTCCGCATTTGAGGAGCCCCACCTGGGATTGTGAGAAGGTGGGGAAATGGGGTAGCCTCTCATACGAAGCCTAAAGAGGAAAAGAGAGGGGAGTCAAGAGTGGGGAGGTGCTGTGTAGGAAAGAGAGGGAAACAGAAAGGCAGTTAAAGGGAGGGAAGAGAAGGGGGAGGTTAGAGAGAGAAAGGAGGAGAAGACAAAGTCTGGGACAGAAGCGGAAGAGAACAGACATCCCGCAGAGGCAGGGGCCCAGGCAGCCTTTCTGTAACTCAGCACAGCCCATGGGAGTGGAACCTACTCCCTCACCTTCTGGCTTGCTGCCATGAAAAGCTGGGCTGTCTGTGGTGAGAATTCCTCGGCCTCCAGAGAGGCAGCAAGAGGCGGCCCTTGAAAAGGTAAGCTGCAGAAGTGAGAAGCCTTAGAGGAATGTGCTCTAGTCACTGCTGCCAGCTTCCCTTCCAGGCTCTTGAGGTGACAATGTTTGCGACACCTTCCTTTCCTCTCCGAGGCCATTGCAGAGAAAATGGCTGCAAAGTTCCCTACGGGGAGAAGCCGATATAGGCTCTAGCCCTGACTGTGCTAAAAAGAGGCCCTCGGAGACCCCCACCTGTCACCCAGCTCTCCTGGGCCTCTTTTCTCATTGTCAGAAGGGGGTGGCCATCTTTGAACTGTTACTAGCATGCATGAGGAAGGAAAAAGTCCAAGGCAGGTAATATTATGGGATGTGTTACAGTGCCTAGGCAGAAGTAAACCTGAGTGAAAACAGACACCCTTCACGCTGACAAGAAGGCCAAAGGGACCAGAAATGGGGTAAGTAGATTTAAGGAGGAGCAGGACCTGTGACGTCACACGGAGACTGACCTGAGTCTGAGGCTTAGCTTGTTTGCACTGTCTGCTACCCAGATCCTGGGGAGCCGAAGACCCTGAAGCTGGCTAGGAAGGTGACTCATAGGAACACCTGCTGCTTCCATGTGGCTTCCACGTGGCAGACCTGCCTCTTCAGGTCTTAAGAATGAGACAGAACATGCTCCTACTCTACTCAGGGGAACCAGACCCTTCTTCTCCTCCAGGTCTTGCACATAATGCATGGAGGCAAGTCTCACACCAATTAATAACAGGGATACCCCGGGGAGTATGTGTCCACTGTATCATTGTGCAAATATCAGCGAACGCTTGCACAAACTACGATGACCATGAAGTCCCAGGCAAAACATTCATCTGGAATCACAACTTGCTGTGTGGTCTTTAGCTGACCAAACCATTGTGATTCAGCTCCTGACTGTGTTTGCCTCCCACCTCCAGAAGCCATTCTTCCAGATGTAGAGTGGCTCATCCTCCCCTGCCATGGTGCATCTTGGAGGCCAATGACTTTGGCCCTGCCTCATTGTATGGAATATGTGGGAGACCACAGAGAGTGTTAGGGCCCGAGAGCATCTAGAGGACACTTACCGCAGGGCCAGTGAAGGGCACATGGTCACAGTTCTCCTGCCAGGATTGGTTGAGGCTCTGGGAGAACTCTTGGAAGAAAGCATGGGATTGGTTGAAAATGGAAAATCCTAAGATGTTGACTCTGTCGTCCACAAGGCTGTCCATTCTCTGGAGGGAGAACTCCTGGGAAGACAGGACAATTAGAAAGACAGAGAGTACAGTTAGGATGGAGGCGGAGAGGAACGAACACCATGGAGTACATGTAGGGCTGTGAGCCAGCTCTAGACACATGAGACGCTCCGTTGAGGGCTCAGTATAGAGAATAACTAAGGGTGGTTCTTCTAGGATCTGCAGTGCTGGGGTTTGGGGAGCAAAAGAGAATTCAGTAGATTAGCCCCTAAGCAAGGTAAATACAAGACACGCCAGGTGAAGAGAGATGCACAGAATATGTGGGGCTGGTGGAAAGAAGGTCACGTCCTCTGCAGATCACATCTGGAGCCAGGCCTGAAGGCAATTTCTGCACAGAGAATGCGGGTCGACAAAGGTTATTCCCTCCAGAAGTCATCCTACAAAAGGTTCTGAGGGGAGAAAAGATGTGGCCATTGGTACTTGGATAAAGGCATGAGCTCCTCCTTGAAGTATGGTTCTACCATCAAAACCACCCCAGAGGTCTTTCTCAAAACAGACCACCCCCACCATACTGCCTGAGTCTGTGTGCCTGGAGCTGTGTCCCGAGTAGAATAATCACTAGGCCCCTAAGTCTCATGCACACCAAAGTTCCAGAAGCACTGAATTAACATACAGAATACATGAAGCCTGGGGAAGATGGAGGGGTCTGCTGGGGTCAGAGCCCACAGGTCTGAATACGAGGGAGGATCCCAGACTAGTCCTGTAAGGGGATGGGGGAGGAGTGTTAGCAGAATGTAAAAGTCGTTTGCTTTCTAGAAATGTCAACCTGGAGGTGTGCAGGCAAGGCTGTACCTTCATTTGTCAGTATGGTTTCCAGTTGTTTCATACATATGCAAGCGTTTCTTACGTGCTAGATGCTGATCTAGGCAGAGAGGACATGCAAAGGGGGATGTCCTTGTACTCAAGGGCCTTACAGGAGCTGAATGCATTATCACTTCAGACAGCTATGGGTGTGGGAGCAGGGGCTTCTGCTGTCAGAGAACTGGGGAATCTGGTGCAGTGACATCTAGAAGTTCAAGGGTGTTCATCCAGCCATCCATGCTCTGATGGTCAATGATGGATGTCATTTTGACAGGATCTTGAATTACCAAAGAGCTAAGTCTCTGGGCACATCTATGGGGAATTACTTCAGTTATATTGCCCTCTGGCCACACCTGGGAAGGTTATCTTGACCAGGTTAATTCGTGTAGGAAGACACACACTAAAAGTAGGTGGCACTGGACTGCACAAAGAGGCGGAAGATGGCCCCACCCAAGCATTCATTGCTCTCAGCTTGATTATGGATACAATGTGAGCAGCCTTCTTAAGCTCCTCCCTCTATTACCTACTTCCCAGTTATGATGGATTGGAATCGTCAACTATGAGCCAAAATGAACTCTTTCTCCTTTAATTTGATTTGGCCTCGTATTTTATCCCTAAAATGTGCTAGGTAACTAAGACACATGATCTTTGCCCCATCACCCAGTCTCTGCCCTGGACCGCCGTTGGCCCCATACCAGGAAACCATGGGAAAGTATGCAGCTTCTTCAGCTCACTGGTCTGTTCCTGCAAAAGTGCCTTCAGATGTTGAGCAGGCCATCCTCTCAGACTGAAGCTATATCCATTGCTTGCTCATTCTGAGTGCCTCACACACAGCTCCCTGACCCATGGGCACACAGTATTTACAGCCACTAGAAATGACCTATCAGTCACTCCGCATGATTGACAGATGGAAGGTGCCTTGGGCTTGCTTCTGGCCAGGTGGACACACTGCTTTCCTTTAGGTGGTCTCCTTTTCTGATGACGTTGCTCTCCTAGCCCATGGTGTTCCCACTTGTCTCTTGCCCCCACTTCCAGCCACTGCCAGGACCTTAGGCTGCAGGCCTGAGCTTATGTACCCAGATCCCAGCCTTGTCAGCTTTCATTTGCATACTGGAGTTACAAAGACTCCTTTGGAGCCACCAACCCCAGCAGAGCAGATTTGGATGAGGATGAAGTATGTTTTGGACTCTGCCACCCTCCCATTAGGGGATCACAGACGTGCCAGAGAATGTACTGATTCATAAGCTGGTATTATGTCCTGTCTCTCTAGCAGGGCAGCTGCCCAGCCACTGTGGGCTAGCAGCAGGCATGAGGGGGCAGATGGCTAATGAGAAAAGATGTATTTGGCAAGGACGAGGTGACTAAGGGACAGAGCCAGGCTGCTGTTTGGAAGCCAAGGGGCTTTGCTGGCCCTGGATGGTGAAGGTTAGGGATATCCACTCATTCTGGCCTCCTTATCAATATGGGCAGACAAACTGCCCCACCTCTGTGCCTATCCATACGTACAGCCCGATAAATGAAGGCCCATTTCACAGAAGCCCTGATATCTTGGATGTCCATATTCATAATGGCACTAGAGAGTACAGAATAGACAACAGCTTCCGGGTCAAATCCAGCTTCCTCCCCATCCTGGGTGTACGACCTTGAGCAAGGACTTTGACTTTTCTGGCTTTTGCAGCCACCCTTTGTAAAGTAGGAGGGATGCTATGAGAAACCTCCTACGAGAACACGGCCCACAGAATCAGTTAAGCAGGGCACATAAGTGCCCAAAGACTGAAGCAGCAAACACAGGGCCTGCACGGGTCCACACCAGGTCCTCTGTGCATGTGCTATGGCTGCTAGCTTGGTGTTGTTGTGAGACTCCTAACAGCAGTAGCGGGTGGATCTCTGACTCTTGTCTGCTCTTGAGACTCTTTTCCTCCCATTGGGTTGCCTTGTCCAACCCCAATGTTAGGGCTTTTGTCTTGTCTAGTTGTGTGTTGTTTTGTCCTTTTTGGCTGTCATCTTTTGGAGGCCTGCCCCTTTCTGAAGAGGTAACAGAGAGGGAGTGTGGATCAGGAGGAGAGGGGAGGTGGGGAACTGGGAGGAGTGGAGGGAGGGGAAACTGTGGTCAGGGTGTATTGTATGAGAGAAGAATCTATTTTCAATAAAAAAAATTAATAATAAAAAAGAAACCTCCTATGTTGTTCCAAGAAACAATCAAGGTTCCTGAGAAATGGCCTACCAGTGGGTAAAACTCTAATCCACAAAGGCCGAGGATCAGAGTTCGATCCCCTGGACACACATATAGCAGGCGAGAACCCACTCGAGCCAGGTTGTTCTCTGATTCCTCTATAGGAACACTGTGGCATACACATGGCATGATGTACACTCACCCACCCACCCATTCCCCACACACTAGTAAATAAACAAGTGAAGAAAAGAAGAAACAATCCAGGTATAAGGCAGGCTCATCATCTTCGTCTGGCAAGGGAGAAGTACTCAGTGGATAATAGTTACTGAAATACTCCTGCGAGATTTGAGTAGCATCTGGCCCTCTCCTTCCTTAGTTCCACTTGGAAGCCTGAGGGAGGAAGTACCTCCTTCAGCATGCTCTTGGCAGAGTCAGAATGAATGGGTTAATTGCAGACACTCAGAGGCAGTCTCCCCAGAAGTCAGCCCGTCTGGCTTGCCGCCTTTCAATCCCTACCTGACTCTATTCTATTTCCTAGTTTCAAAGGCCTCTTAAGATAAAACGATTTCAGGGGCCTCCTTGGTGATTCGTGCTATTTATGATGACTCATTGGAGAGCTTGCAGAAGGACAAGAAAGAGATGGCAGGTCCCTTTACTGCAATTCCCGGGACAAGGCAGGATTTGACTCTGCCAGTATCTGGACTGTTAGAGGAGAGGGAGGGAGAGAGGGAGGGAGGGAGAGAGGGAGGGAGGGAAGGAGGAAGGGAGGGAGGGAGGGAGGGAGAGAGAGAGAGAGAGAGAGAGAGAGAGAGAGAGAGAGAGAGAGAGAGAGAGAGAACTTAGAATCTCCTGCTGCTTCTGAAGCAAACTTCCTGAGAGTCCAGGAAACCACCAACAGCGACCCATTTGCATACAATGAAAACCTTCTAAGGCAGTATTTCCCAAAGTCTGTTCCTGTAGACATTAGCTTCCCAAGAGAAGTGGACAGAAATTTCACTAAAACAAGGTTCCATGTTCAGATAACGTTAGAAATGGCCACTTATTCTATCTGCCTCTTTAAGATTCACAGCACACCCTTGCGTGCCGAAGGTTGAAAGCAGTCCTGCAGTGAAGCGGCTGGCTTAATTTTGTTTAATCTCAAATTTTTCAAACACATTGACTACAGAAAATATATTTCCCCCTTCAAATCTGTGTCTCACGGCAGCGTTCTGCAGAACACAATTTGGGTACTGCTACCTTTTAAATACATTCAGAGAAACATTATAAACCCCAAATCAGGTGGAGGAGATGCTGTGCCAAGACAGATATTCCATGAAAGTAACAAAATTCAGGCTTGGAAAGGAGGAAGGCTCATCTGACGTGTGTTTCCCATCTCCAGCTTTAACTGTGAATGCAAATGTGGACCATTCAGGTTTCTGTAGCTTTCCTGTCTCTGCTACCCTCCATCCAGCCTGACTGATGAACACTAGGGGAGGTCCCCAGGAGTAGGTAGGTTTTCATGGGGGATCCAGACAGAAATGGGGTATTTCAATCTCCCGGTAAGGGCAAATGGCCAGTGGTAAGACCACATCAGGAAACAGAGACCAAGACGTAATCTTCCACGCCTCCTCATGGGCATGGCTGTGTAACAGCCCTTTGCACAATGTAGATCCTCTCTAAAGGGCTGTATGGCTGTATGACAGCCCTCTGCACAATGTAGACTCTCTCCAAAGGGCTGTATGTCCCCCATAGAGCAAGGATAACTCTCATTGCAAACCTCACTCACTACACCTGGAGGAGTGCCTACTTTCTAGAATCTGATTGGCTAATGTTAGTGGAAGGACCAGTGATTGAAGGCATCTCAATACCTTAAGGTCCTCACTGTAGCCATCTCTGTCACTAAGCATAATCTTACACCCACAGAAGATACAAGAACATGAGCCCAGGTTGTGCCAGCCTCTGACTGCTTGCTTTCTTGCCACTGGGTTCTGTCATCACAATAAACTTTAAAATGTTTGTATGCGACCCCATGTGTGTGTGCGCAAGGACACTTGTGCATATTATGGTATGTAAAATCCAAATAACTGCAGCTGAAGGTGAACACAGGGGATGTTTCAACGGCATGAAAGAATGCTCATGGGTGAGGGCTGTGTGGAATGGTCACCACAGATGGTAGAGCTCAATGGAGAGCCCTCCCTTTTCTCATGAAGATGTGACATTTCCCAGGTCTTGGTTTACATAGAGTCATTCATTCATGGGTTGACTGCACAAAGCTCCCTAGACTGTAGGAACTACCTAGGCCAGGAAACAAGGGCAGGCTATGGGTAGAGCACTGAGTGGGGGACAGGGTCAAGGGAAGGGGGATGGTCAAGGGGGAAGAAGGGAGAGAGGTTCAGGGAGACTGATGTTACCATTGCTCTGTCTGCCTCCTTCTCCCCACTGCAAGAAGCTGTTCTGGGCTATTTTTCAAATGAGAAAAGATTTGCTAGCCATATGCCTCATCCTACTCAGGGTCCAAATATCAAGAAACCCACAACTTGGGTGCCAGGGACTCAGGATAGCAGGTGGAGAACAAATCTGTGCCTGTGGGCAGCTTCTGTACAGGGCTGGGGAGGGGAAGGTGTCCTCTCTGAGGACCTCGGGCCTGTGCTAACCAGCCAAGTCTACTAGTCAACCCAGGGACAGGCCAAGGTTTTTCAAATACAGCTGTGAGTACAAGAGCTCTTAATGACTGATTCTGCCTGTGTCTGGCTTTAAGAGAAAAGCAAGAAACCAAGTAAAGACCACTTCATAGCCCACACAACCTTTCTCCTCTACATTCTTAAGTCAGATATGCATTCTAGTCCCTGGTACATAGACTAGAGACTGTATCCTCAGTTCCCTCTTTTTGAAACTCTATGCCCAATTCATTGATGATTCCACCAAATCTGCCTCCTAAATCTCCCTTGAATTTGTCCCTTCCTTTCCAAGCACACTGGTGTATGCCCTCATCATCTCTCTCCTGTGAGGGCAGCATATTTAACGCATATCATGCAGCTGATGTCAGGAGACAAGGCCACCATATTGTACAACTCTATTTTTTTCCTGATGACAGTGCGAAGAGAGCCTCCTGCCATTGTGCAATGTGACAGTCTCATTGGAAAACAAAACACTTGTGTGAGAAAGAACAGACAGGTTTGGGGTTTAGTGCTCATTTGCACAGATCCTAGCCACGGTGCTCTGCCTCTGCAGTGTCGATTCCTTTACCTCCAGTAGATGGAAACATCATTCACCTCGTAGAATAGCGCCCGGCACACAGGAACCCCCAGACACATGAGTTCTCTGTCTCCAAGTGCAGTGAGTCTCTGTGCTGCGACTTTAAACAAAGCGGGCCTGAGCAGCTGCCTCTCCCCTCCTTCTGGCAACCCTGAGCTGCATCTGACCCCAGGGTTTCTCCACATCCACTTCTCTTCCACATCCCTCTGCAAGAAGTTATTCTTAGCTCCTTGTCAAATGAGATCACTTAGCCAGGTTGTCATAAGGTGTTAATTGCTTGCTGAGGCTATTTGTGTCCAAATAGGAAGGCTGGAGTTCAAGTTCTGGACTCTTTCAACCCCAAATAACATTAACAAAGCCAACGATTATAGTACTAACTGCTACAGTCTACTGGCCACCAACTGTGTGCCAGTCAGAACTAAGCGCATTTCACCCAGGATCTCTATATATCCTTAGCACAAGCCCTGTGGTGTGGGAGTTAATCTTGACATCTCGTGGCTTCCAAGACTCTGAGCATCAAAGTGGCTTTCCCAAGGCCACACGGCTCGTAAAAGGGAGTCGTGGATTCAAACTCAGGTCCTGCTGACCTCAAAACCAGTGCTCTGTGTGAGCGCACGATGTACGTATCATAAAGTAAGAAGTACTGGGATTTCATTGGGGCAGGACTATAAAATAACCAAGGCCACTGAGTCAAAGCTAATCTCAGAACACACATATGGCAACTACAAACCCAATGGTCCGAGGGAGGGAGGGGCTATGAAACATGGGCTAAGTTTCTCCCTGACAGGGAGTTTTCTTAAAAAGAGACCTGGGGCTTTGTAGAGGCTCCAAACTGGGCACCTGGATGGCAATGGATTGTAGGGATTTGGGAAAGCTGTGGCTGTTCTTCATCCTCTGCTCAGCGTGAGGAGCCCATTGGAGTAAGAGCAAGACTAGATATGAGGAGGGGGAGGAAGAATTGGGGATGGATACTGGAGAATTGGTATGGAGAAGGATGTGTTGGCTCAGCTTCATGAACTTGGCCAACTTCTACAGAGAGCTAGCCAGTCAGGTCTAGCAGTGGCCTTCATTGGTGTACTATTCAGGGGCCATTTTCCTGGCAACCATGTGCCCTGTTGGCCCATGAGTTCCTGTTGCTTAGGGCTGGTGTGTTCTCTTCTCTGCCCCTGGCACCTCAAGGAAACTGTTGAAAATAAAAACTACCTCTTTGGGTTGGGGAGGAGGGCATGGGGTACTGTGGAGATGTCCCAGTCAGTAAAGTGCTTATCACATAGCATAAGGATGGAATTCAATTTCTAGAACCCACATTAAATATATATATATATATATATATATATATATATATATATATATATATATATATATATATATACACTTAAAATCCCAGCATTGAGGGTGTGGGGTGGAGCCAAGACTGGTAGATCCCAGGGTTCATTGGCTGGCCAGCTTAAACCCAACCACTGAAAGGGTCCATCTCAAAGACAAAGTGAAGGCTCCTGAGCAAAACCAGTTCAAACTGTCCTCTGGCCTCCACATACACAGGCATGTACACACAAACACACTCATAAACAAACACTGCCACTTTGGCTTGGTGAACAACCACAATGCTTGCACAGGAGAACAGGCATGGAGCTGGACAAGAGTTTTGAAACCTTGTGTTCTCTATTGCTATTGGGTCCTATGTTTTCATCTCTGAAACCCGACACTTCGGAAACCAATTTTTTAAATTCTTTGTTCTTTTCTTTTTTTTTCTCTTAACTAGATATGTTTCCTCATTCTAAAATCACAGATACGATAGTTCAGAGTGCTGTTGTTGAGGTTCAGGGGAGGCAGTGTGTAGGAAAGCTGTGTGTGTTCAGGGACTAGGATACAGGCTCTTTGAATTATTACCATATTTGTCATGTGCTTTCAAGTGTCATTAATAGGCATTAAGGAAGACAGAGTGGCCAGGGAACCTTTATGAAGCACAGTGTGCCTGCTGCAAAGGTGGCCATTTGCTCCCACTGGCCCTGGAACCTTACTGTTTTTAATTTAATTTTAATTTAATTTTATTGAGATAGGGTCCTACCATGTAGCTCTGGCAGACCTAGAATTTGCTGTGTGGAACAGGCTGACCTTGAACTTGCAGAGATTCATCTGCTTCTGCCTCCTGAGTAGTGGAATGTGCACCACCACACCTGGCTCCTTTAATTTTTTTACATTAATTTATTTAGTGTATGTGTGTGTTTGTGTGTGTGTGTGTGTGTGTGTGTGTGTGTGTGTGTGTGTGTGTTACACATGTGTCACAGTATGTGTGTGGAAGTTAGAGGCATGGCTTGCAGAAGTCAGTTCATTCCTTCTACCGTGTGGGTTTCAGGGATCAAACCCACGCCAGGCCTGATGTCAAATGCCTCCATCTATCTGCAGAGCTGGCTCAGCTCCCTGCCAGGGCCACAGGCAACCTATAAATGAATTATCTCAGCACCGCTACCGCTTCTGGAATCTTCTCAGTTTAACCACCTGGACCCAACTGGGTTGTAACGGTCCTTATGGTCCTTCATTCCAGAACACGTCCCATTTCTTACCAGTCAACCCCCTTCTCAGCAGGGTCTTCTTTTCCACAAGCCTTGGCCTTGGGTCCCCGCTGTACCACATTCAGCCTCAGCCCCCTGAACTGCCTGGGAGAGGAGGCTGCCACCTTATGTCACCTCAGCCACAAGGGATTTACTAAACATCCATGTATTCTTGAGTATGCACGTACCTGCTCCCCCTGGTGTGGCTCTCCATGGCTGGAAGGGCACTTTCTGGTGTAACGCCACACTAACACAGGATGGGGTTTCTACATGTTCCCACTTAGAGAACGAAGAAGCCAAGTGCCCGGAGGTAAGCATTTTCCCCAAAAGGCAGAAATGGCAAGCAATCCTGCTGCATACAAGCTCAGAACCTCTTTTATTCTCACTGCACACTCGGCACTGGGCAAGGCCACCAGGAGATGCAGTCACGCACGCACACACGCCTCCTCACTGAGGTTGTTAATGACTGACAACTTAAAATGCTGTCACCCCAGGAGTCCCAAGAACACCAAAGACTCCAATTTCCCAACCTGTTATTACGAAGCGGGGATGATGGAAGGAATCCTGAGATCATGTCACCCCTCAACTTGAACTCTATATCTCCCCACCCCACTCGGCTCCTCTCCCTTGGTGCCCTATCTGTGAATGTCACCATTACCACCAATCTTTCAAGCTAGAGTTTGGAAGTCACCCTCCGCTTCCCTCGTTCTCTCGCCAGCCACGCCCCCCCCCCCCCCCCCCCCCCCCCCGCTCTGCAAGCCTGTGTGCATTCATTGGCTTGTTCTTGAGACCGTTTCCTCTCTTCTCTCCGCCTCTTGACTCTGTCCTCTGCCCTCCATCCCTACCATCTCTCCCTCACTTCTGGTCCCCAGCAGCTTGTGCCTACCCTTCCTCTGGTCTTGCAATTCACCAACTGCCTTGGCCATGCTATTGCTCGGGGGATGTTTCTGGAATACAAACGTGATCATAAACTTCCAACACTACCACCTGCCCCAGTTGCACACGAGATGCAGTTAGACACAAAAATCTTTGAATGATTCCCTCCCACCTTTTGACAGTCCCCACTTTGACCTCCTCCATCACATGCAATTTGGAACAGGGCCACTCAAGTGTGCCATCATGGTACCTCTATTGTCCTATTAGAGCTTTTCATCACCTAAGTCTGTAAAAAGCTACCACCCCCAAGCCCGGTTGCCGCGTAAAGCACATGCATTTACACTCACTCCATCTACTCGATGTATCCGCTCGGGTGGATCACACATTGAGAGCAGTCTGCACCTGCCTGCCATCTCACATGGGCAGTCGGGGTCTTGAGACTTCCCGAAACTCTTCTTTATGGCCATATTTATCCACTTGTCTTCAGGACCTGACACCCAGCAGAGGCCTGGCCCCTGACCTCTGTCTTACAAATCCCACCTTAGCCTTTCTGAGCAAGGCCCTACAACTAGCAGAAGTTCAGGATCTTCGGGGCACCTTGGCATCCTCAATTCTCCTTCCTCCCCTCCCTCCAGAGGCCACCTAACTGTGGTACCTGCCAGTCTATTTATCTGCATCAAAGCCTGCGCTCTCTGCAGGCTGGAAGATTGCTTTTTGTGTAATAGGTCTTTGAAGACGGTGGCAGCTGGGAGGCTAATTCATACCTGTCAGTAAGTCCTGTTTAATGGAAGATTTGGCCCCAAACCTCCCAGCTCCCAGCTCTCCTGGATTCTTCTCCCTGCATGTTTCCTATTCATTTACTCCCATGACCCGGACATGCATATCCATTCTTCCCGGGAACCTTGTCCCTTCTCGGCTTTGCCTTCCCAGTGTGAGCCCACAAACAGGACTTCACGGGCAGAGTATATTCCATCTCGCTCATGGCTCTGCCTCCCGCCCTGCACCCCGTGCTTGTGCTCAGCAAGTGTTCAAGGTATTCATTAAATGAATTAATGTTCTCCTGGAAACACACTCTCGGAGTGTAGCCACCTTTACAAAGACGTCCATCATTTGCTCCCACGAAGAGGAAGGCAGAGGCCAGGTGGAAGGCCCCCCTTCCTCCTCTGCAGCAGCTGGGACTGTCTTGGTTTTGTATTGAGAAGACTGTTCTGTCTTTGGGCTGCTAAATAAGTAATTGTTAACTATGTCGTTAGCTGTGCAGCTTAAACTGACATGAAAAACGGTGGCCACCTTGTGTTCCCGCCGAAGGGCTCAGGAGAGTTACTGCTTATATGCGAGCTTGCTTCCTTTATCAGGCACCAAGTCCTTGTATCTGGGGGTCCTCTGCACTCAGGAGCCCTCTTATCTTCATATCAGAAGGTCGGTATCTCCTTCGCCAGGTCCCAGTGCATTACCTTCAGGTCTGGAGACACACAATGAAGGCGCTTCCTTCCTCACCATGGTACAGTTGTCTGGGAAGATGAGTGATGCTGTCAGTCAATGGTCTCCGCCTCTTCACTGACTCTCCTCGGCCCACCTCTGCAGCAGGGGGGCAGCTTGCTGACTACGGATGTGTTCCAGGCCACTAGGTTCTCAGATAGGTTTCAACGACAGTCAGAAGCATACACAGCAGATGGCCCAGAGGTGGGGAGGGATGGGGAGCAAGACAAGAGGAAGCCAAGGGTCAAGTCTGTAAGTGGCTTCAGGAGTGTGGGCTTCACTCTAGGGTGATGGGGAGCCCCCAGAGGATCTTCAAGAGTGGTAAGATTAGGAAGGGTTTAGGAAGATTTTAACTTTCCGGCCAAGATAAAAAGCAGGTCTTTGGAATTTACAAGAGGTGTCACAAGGTGAAGTTTCTGACAAGATGACAGGCACCCTGTTACCCTTGGGCTGTGAATGAAAGCCGCCAGCATCACAGAGCCAGTACGCAGGATGCCTCCAATGGTGATTAATTGAGCTGTGGATGCCTTTGACACTGAGTGGAGGATGGAGAAGCTGGATTGCTTAATAATAACAGCACTCGCTACTCCTAATGGTGCTTGTAATACAATAGCACTTATAATGTAATAATAATAATAATATGATTTGCCATGGTGTGTTTCCATCTCATTCTCCTTGTGCTGCCCAAACAGTCATTAATCCCAAACACTCCTCTCAGCAGGACCAGAATTCCTCAGGGTAGAAAGCAGTCCTAAAAGCTTCAGAAGTCTCAGAGGGCCTCAGTTTCCCCTTTTACTCTGCTCTCTGTCTTCCCTCAAGGACCCTGTTTACATAGCATTGTCTGGGGCCCAGACATGTGCTCTGCCTGGAGGCAGGTGTTACCCGCTACATGGGCAGTGGACTGATTTCCTGCCACAGCTGTCTCCAGTGACTCTTGCTGGTTCCCTGGCTACCTTTTGCCTTGTCTGGCTCTCACTGGTGGTAACGGGAAAAGTAGAAGGAATCAGCTGATTTGCACAGAGTGCATTGTAGGGATGATTCTAAGTGACACTTAGGACTCCCCACCTCCCTGCATGCACACAAATGCACATCGGCACGCACACACACACACACACACACACACACACACACACACACACACACACACACACACCACTCCTGCAACTGGGACTCTGGTGAGCTTTACTTCTGTGACTAGTTTATACCACATGACAAACTTTATCCAAGTCACCCACCGGGGCTTTAAAAGCAGAGTCCTCCTTGGATGGTTGTGAGACAGAAAGCCAAAGAGATCTAAGAAGTAAGGCGTAGGGCTAGAGTGAAGTCTCCTGCTGATGAGATGGAGCAGGCCTGGACAAAGGGTGGAGACCTGCTCCAGAAGCCCAGGGCTTACCCAAGCCAAGAGTCAGCAAGAAACGGAGATGTCAGCCCTCTAGCCTCAATGAAGTGAATTCCACGAGTGACAGGAATGAGTTGGGATGGGGGTCCTGGGCTCAACACAGCCAGCCTGAGCTGAGCCCCCTTCATGCTAAGCCAAACTGACGACCTACACTGACTGCTAACTTTGTGGTAATTTCTTACACAGTGAAAGAAAACTAATACAGTGCACCAATGCCATACACAGAGAGACAAGGGGAAGGAGCTGACTGGGAGGCAAATGGCAGATTCTCTCACACACCATGTGGCTGGAGACACCTAGACAAGACTCAACCTCCCCTGAGCCCCACTTTCCAGGACCAAAATCTCTGCTTTGCAGGGTCACTGTTTAAAGATCTTAAATATAGGGCCTGGGGAGATAGCTTAGTCAGTCAGTAAAATGCTTGTCATACCAGCATGAAGCCTCGAGTTCGATCCTTAGGACCCCCACAAAAATCCTGGCCATGATGGCATGAAGTCGTAATCATGTCACTGGGGAAGGGGAGATAGGTGGATCCCTGGGGTTTGATGGTTAGCCAGCAGAGCCTACTTGGTGAACTCCAGACTAGGAAGATCATCTCAGAAAACAAGATGGTGCCTGGGGAGCAACACCAAAGGATGATCTCTGGTCTCTACACACATGCATATGTTCACCCCTTACATATATACGCCCACCCCCTTACATACAAAGATCTTGATTTAAGTACTTGGAGTGACATGTAGCACATTACCACACCCAGAACCAGAGACAATCATTGCTATTCCTCCAGCTTGTGAGAATGGAAATGGATAGATTTTTATTAATAGATCTTCTTGAAGATAGATACCTTAAGATTGCTAGATTAACAGACTGTAGAGGTGGTGAAGTGTCTCTCCCTGAATTAATGGGACTTCTGAATGTTTAAGAACTCTGTGCCAAGGGTCGAAGCCATCTCTCTCTCTCCCTAAGCCCTATCAGAAGAGGGCCTGGGCAGTCAGAGGGGATATTTCCATTATGTCTCCTGAGATACTAAGCCAGAGAAGTCCCCAGAGCCTGGTTCTTATTTCCACGTGATTTATCTCCTATGAGCAGCTGGATGCACCCAGTAACAAGTTCACTTGGGCTCAGGAGAAACTCAAAAGTGTGTGCCCAAGAGTTGAAAGCAAAGACAAGGCGTGAGTTCCAACTTTCATTAAATGGATGAGACACAAGTATCTCTAACTGGGATCTGGGATCCCGGAGGGACTGCTCTTTGCTGTCACCCTGTTTGTCAAACATCAATGTCAAGAAAGGTGTTTGTCTGAACCACAGCACTGTCACCCAGAACCATAGCACCTTTCAGAAGGCTTTTCCAGTTGCTACCCTAGGCATGCCTCATCTGTTCTCTCACATCCCTGCCCCACCTGCATAGGAACCTCCTGACACCTGCAGGCACACCTGCCTCACTTTGGTAACCAGACAGCACAGTGATGTCAGGTGTGTGGTAGTGACACTGTGAGGACCTGCACTGTGAGCAGGCTCCTCCTTACACTCCAGCTCTGAGAAGGATGAAGGTCTACCTGGTTCATATCCATCTTCAATGATTCTGTAGTCCTGGCTTCAGGGCTGCTTTTACTTTAGGGTAATTCACCTCATACCTCATCCCCCTACTCACTGGACATTCTGATTCATTGGTCCTCATGGACCCCCGACTCTCATCATGGGAAGAAAATAATTAGAGGGACCAAGTAGAATGTCTCAAGTACCGCAGTTCTTAACCTTCTGCATAGCTTGAGGCAACCGGTTATCTGTGCTCACCAAGGGAAGGGTCCCATTCCTGAGGTCTTCATCTCTCCTCCCAAGAAAGACCTGTGAGCAACCACATTCCTGCCAGTCAAGTGAAGCAGTTCCTGTATTCCAATGTCTCCCAATCCAGGGCATGCACCAGGCTCTACACAGCAAAGTCTAGAAGTTCTGAGGAAGTTTCATATCCCATCTAGAAAGCTAGGGGTATGAAAAGTGGGCAGGTTCTCTGGATCCCCTAGACAAGATTTCAGCTGAAGCAAGCCCAGGGCATGTGGCATCAAAGAGACAGCTCAGTATATGTGCCCACTGGCCTCTTCTGCTCACAAAGGCTGCCACAGCTCCCTAGCCATGGTGTTCCTCCTTCTTCATGTCTCAGGGTTAGAAGTCCCATGATCAGGAATGAGGGCCTACCCCTGGGCCAGAGGTCTCCTTTCAGACATTTCTGAGCAGCATTCTGAGCAGACCGCACCAGCTTTGAGATCAGTCAAATTCCCCCTGCTTGTGCCCTGGGGCAGCTCAAGATTTTGGTCTCTTTTTATGACAGTGGTACTCATCTCTTTTTTTGGATGAAGAAAATTGTTTAGCCATTGTCCAGTTGATAATCTTCAGGCCTGTGTTTGTGACAATTGGCCTGGGACAGACACTTGTGACAAGGGTGCTGACTTGGGTCCACTGGGGACTCGTGCTTTTCCAGCTTCCCTGCCTTACACAGGACAGGCTCTCCTTGCGAACGAGTATAGAGGCTTGGGAAGGTCCCTCCCACTCCCAAATGCCTTCTTCGTGAGTGCACAATTCCCTATGCTCTTGGGGTTTTGTTCCAAATGCAGAGTTGTCTGAACAAGGGAGACATTAACTGCAGGCATCCTCCAGTTCCGCCCTTCCACCTGGCTCACTCCTATTGATTTTTCAAGGCCCGCTGGGTGCCCTCTCCACAGAGAAGCATCCTGTCAACACGCCAGACAACCGAGGGGCTCTTCTCCGACAGCCCCACCACACTGTGCTGCGTTCAGCCCTCGACTCTGCCCCGTTGATTTACAATCGTCTGCTTGGGTTCCTCTCCCGCCCCAGTGTGGCCTCCTCAGAGATCAAGCCTATACCATTGTTATGCCCCCTTTGCTATCCCCCTGCTTGTCAAACCTCAACAGGGCACAGTCAGTGCTCTGCTAATGCTGACCTTGACAGAGGGGCGCACCAGTGAGAAAGCCTCCTCTCAAGACTCTAGCTCTCTGTAAGAATGTCGGCAAATGACTTGTGCTCTCTAGTTGTTTATTTAACTTCACAGTGACCAGGTTTAGTCAGGTGCTCTTGGTGACCAAAGACACTCGGTGCCGTCACTAGTCACCGTCACCTCTGCTTGAGGTGGGTTTGAAGGGCTCTGAGAAACACAGGACAGGAATTTCTGGGCAACAGAGTGTGAGAGATCGAGACAGGGTTTCCCAGCCCCGGAGGGCTCTGGTCCCCTGAAGGAACAGGAGGGACAAGCAAGCCAGATGAGGACACTGGAAGACCCTGGTCTTGAAAGTCACTTGCTTTGATGCAAAATGGACTGGCCCGGAAAACCCATCCAGACACACGTCCAAATTCATAAAGTCAACCGCATTTCTGAAGTGAGAGGTTGGCCGGGCTGTGGTGGTGCATGCCTTTAATCCCAGAACTCAGGAGGCAGAAGCAGGCAGATCTCTAATTTCAAGGCCAGCCTGGTCTACACAGCGAGTTCCAGGACAGCCAGGGCTGCACGACAAAACCCTGTCTTGAAAAACAAAAACAAAAGTAACTGAGAGGTTTTTGGTGATCTAGCCTCTCTCTGGAGGCAGCAGGACTTGTCTAGGATCATACGTAATTCACTATCAGGCACAACCAAGACGCGACTTCTGGCTGCCAATGCCAACTGAGTGCTAGAAAAGCCATATGCAATGCAGAGGGGCTACCAAACAACAGAACCTTCCATGTTGCCTCTGCCTCTGCCTCTTTCCATCACACTCTTTGCTCTGGCTGCCACCCGTATTGTAGCTCACTCTGCCCAGTCACTCTCTGGTTCTCATCTCCAGCCCATCCTATAAAGAAGTCATGTCTGGAAGTCTTTCTCCAAGCTCCCCAAGAAGCACACAGTGTTTCCTACTCTAGACTTCTAGATGCCCACACCTTACATTACTAAACTAACATCTTAGTGGGACTCATCCCACTGGGCCACATCAAACTGGCCCTTGTTTTTCCAACCAGACACCAGGCACATGGTAGACTTCAGCCCAATGAACATAGTTGTGTTCTAGTTTCATTTCTGTTGCTGTGATAAATACCCTGACAATGAGCAACTTTGAGAAGGAAGGGGGTTTTTTGACTTACAATTCCAGGTTGCAGTCTATCATTGAGGGGAAATCAAGGAAGGAAGAAGAAGCAGGCCCATAGTCAAAAGTAGAAATAAATGAATGCACATGTCCTTGCTTGTTTGCTTGCTCTCAGTTAAGTTTCTCCTTTCTTTTGGGAACCCCTGCCTAGGGAATGGTGCCACCCACAATGGGCTGGGTCATCCTATACCAATGAATAATCAAGACAATCCCCCATAGGCCAATGTGATCTAAATAATTCCTCATTAAGACTCTCTTCCCAGGTGATTCTAGGGTGTATCAAGGTGTCAGTTAAAACTAGCAAGCACAAGTTGATTTCCTGTTTTCCACGGGGAAATTGCTTAATCATGGCTAGCTAATCATTTTATAACCCTGTAACATAGACCAAGAGCTATACAGGTTCTGTTAATCATCATGAGATAGGGTCTCTTTACCTAGTTCTGACTATCCTGGAACTCACTATGTAAACTAGGCTGTCCTTGAACTCACAGAGATCTGCCTGCCTCTGCCTACTAAGCACTGGGATTAAAGGCATGCACCACAAGGCCCAGCAAAGACTGTGTGTGCCAGTTACCTTGGGGAGGGGGGATTTTTTTTTATAATTTTGTCTGGTTTTTGTTTTGTTTTGTTTTGTTTTTTTGTTTTTCCTGGAGCTGAGGACTGAACCCAGGGCCTTACACTTGCTAGGCCCGTACTCTACCACTGAGCTAAATCCCCAACTCCAATACTCAAAAAAAAAAAAAAAAAAAAAAAAAAAAAAAAAAAAAAAAAAAAATTAAAGGACAAAAATAAACCAAAACACAAAACCTTAGCTAATGCCTCTGGAACCCCCTTCTGGTTCTCCCCGCCAGTGCTCTTTACAAATGCACCCACTTTTCCCAAGCAGTGATTCAGAACACACATGCAGGAGAGTAGGTTCTTTGCAGAACACCATGCCGGAGTCACCGCTCCTCCTTCAGGGGCTGTGTGGGCCCAGCAGACATCTGTCACTGCGGCACCTGCCACCTCTCAGGCTTGCATTTGGCAGGGTGGGTGGGTGTGGGGCGGGGTGAGACATTCCCAGCTCAGACAGACTCACAGGGAGCTTTCACTTCATTCTTCTACCCTGAGTTGAAATAAATACTTATTTATTCACCAAAGCATACTGGAATATGCAGAATGGCTCTCCTAAAGGGCTCAATAAAGCTGAAATATGTGGGGACTCTTAATAATTTTACAATAAACCACACTTTAGAATCAATTGCTCTGGCACCAAGAAAGTTGCCCGACTGATAGATTATAGTTCTGGCTGGCTGGCTGGTGTGTGTGTGTGTGTGTGTGTGTGTGTGTGTGTGTGTTGTACTCTTTCAGTGAAAGTGCAAACAATCTGGAAAACATTCAGACATCTCAGAAACTATAGTTCTAACTAGGCAAGGCCAGTTTTGACATTTTTTTTTTTCTGATGAGGGCTCCAGAGTTGAGGTAACCCAGAGGCAGTAATCAGGAAAATGAGGTCTCAGGATGGAAATATTTGACTGGGAAGAAGGGCTTGGGGACAGGGAGAAGGAACAATTAACCAGGCATCAACTGAGGATTAGAAACCTTCACCGCTCCTCACAAAGCATTATTATCCCACTTTGCCAAAGGGTCTGTGATGATTAATCTTGATTGTCAGTTTGATGGGATGAGAACTGTGTAGGAGACAAGCCCTGGGGTGTGCCTGGGAGGGCGCTTTGGGGAAACTTGAACTGAGGTGAGAGGTGAGACAATCCACTCGGGATGGGGACAGTAGCATCCCCAGTACCAAGTCCTGGGCTGTGTGGAAAGGAGAAGGGGAGCAGAGCATGGATGTTCAAGTGTTCATCTCTCTCTGCTTCCTGGTTATAAATACAATGTACCCCGCCCTTTGTGCTCCTGCCCCCATGACTTCCCGTCATGACAGTCTATCTTGTCACACTTCACCACAATAAACCCGTGATTCCTGAGTTACTTTCCTTGGACATTTTGTCACAGCAATGAGAAAAGTAACTAACACAGAGTCTGATAGGTAAAGTAGCTGCCAAATGAGCATCTCACATAAAGCAGAACATAGATCACATTTACGTCCCCTCTGATCTGAGGCCCTGCCTGCTTCTAGGAAACAGTTCTTCCATCCTTGCTGTCACACAGCACAGAGAGCAGGCTCCCCAACCTCTTGTGCCCAGCATGGGGGAAGGGAAAATGAGTTGTCTAAAAATGACCTTTCAGCTCTGAAGGACAGGATTTCTTCTGAAGACCCTTGGGTTCTGACTCCATGAGTCAGGTGCTAGATTCAGGCCTCGAGAAATCACAGGACCCCAAATCACCAGGACACAGTGTGGCCATCAGAACCTCCTGAAGACAGGAAAGCCACTCAGCACAATCAATCGTGGCTAGCCTTTAATTCCATTTTCCTTCTGCCTTGGTCATTCTCAATGCCAACCTAGGCCTCAGGTTTTGACATCTCCCACCCTCAACAGAGTTCCAACCCCAGCCTCTTGGGTCCTAAATAAACCACCCTGCCAGGTCCTCATACCCTCACATCCAAATCTGTCCAGGCTAGGATGAGGGGAGGGGCATGTGAGACTCAGCAGTGACTGTGTGGGATAGGGAGGTGAGCCCAGCACTCCCAGGCTAGACTGCAGCCAACCCCCATGCTCCTTTTAGCTGGGGAGCTTTTGGAGGATGAACTGAATTCATTTGGGTGTAAGGAGATGAGCTATCCCCCTCTAGCCAGTATTCCCAGGCCCAGAACTCTACAATGTGAAGAAATAATCCATTCATCCACCCAATAAACATTGGTTGAGCATCTCTTATGCTCCAGTCAGCCACTAGGGTTGCAGAGACGAACAAGACAGACGAGGTCTGGACTTTATGAAGCTTAGAGCCTGGAGAAGGATAAAGAATTGTGAGTGGGGCTAGTGAGGTGGCTGTCGTATGCCTGAGCCTCCATGTGCAGATGTTCAGCTAGGCAGATCTTGGGAGCTGGCTGGCCAGCCAGCCTCGCTGAAAATGGCAAGCTCCAGGTTCAGTGAGGGAGACCCTGCCTTGAAAGAATAGGTGAAGAACAACAGACCAAGACATCTGATGTCCTTCTCTGGCCTCCATATGTGAACATGAGTGCATCCATGTATATGTGTGTGTGTGTGTGTGTGTGTGTGTGTGTGTGTGTGTGCGCGCGCGCGCGCGCGCGCGCGCGAGCATGTGCATACCACGTGCATGCACACACAACTGTGAAAGTGACAACACACTCAACCTAGTGATCTGTCAGGATGACTTCAGTGGGAGAGTGACATTTAAATAACACCTGGAAGAAAGGCAGGGCTGGCTTGCCAAAGATAGGAGCAGAAGATTGGGATAATGGCATTCACCCTTCCTCCTGAAATTAATTGCCTTTTCTCTCTGTGTGTCTGCCCTGGCTCCCCTTCCCGCAATAATTTTAGCAATTTCAATTACTTATGGCTAATCTCGCTGATAAACCTTTGAAAAATAAATACAAACTTGGGTCTGCTTGGCAGTGAAACGAACTGAGAGGAGGAAGGCCAGCTGTGCCTACCTACCCTGCAGAGACAGGTAGAGCCTGGGATGTAGAAGGGTGATCACTGCAAGGCTTGCTGGGGCCTGGCTACAGTTTGTGACAGAAAAGCCCTCAACAGAAGGTGCTTCGGCAGGCCACGCGGGGCTTCCGTCCAATGTGTCGTTCTCCCCTCTTTACGGGAAAACAGTCCCCTCCCCAGGATGTCGGGCATTGGATTGCTCCCCAACAATGTACGGAGAAGCAGGTCCAAAGCTTAGAAGGACACTTGGAGATCACACCCCATGCAACCCCATAATGTACAGATGGAGAGCCGAAGCTCAGCACGAGAGAATGGCTTGGTGGAGACAAAGGAATGACTGAGCGAGGCGGTTAAGCGCTAACTGTCTGGCTTTATGATCTGGCGCCTCTACAAGCAAGAGAGCGAGGCATTAGCAGCCTCGGCTCTTGTAAATGGGAACAAAATAGTTGTTTCTGCCGGAGCTGATGTGAGGCTTACATGAGGAAATAACCATGGCGTAGTGTTTACAGAGCCCCGCACAGAGAAGTCATTCAATAAACAGCAAGTACAGCTAGCTGTCACTGTTACCCAGCATCAGTGGCAGGACTAGCCCTTGGTGTCCCAGTGGCTTCACTGCCAACCCAGAGCCTCCTGCTGGCATAACTGCTCCTCTCTAGATCCCCCCCTACACACACACACACACACACACACACACACACAGGAAATAAGTCTGAGGTACTACTGCCTATATATGCACCCCGCAACAAAACCAACACGGAAATCTAGGCTGCTAGCGAGGCTGGAGGCAGCCCAGGCTCCTGGTGCCTGTGATTTCTTGCTTTTCATTGACGTCCTACAAGACTTTTGACTTTACTCCTAAATTTTCTCCCTACCAAGGAAGCAGCTCTCTCCTCTGGCACCTCGCCTGCCTGAGCTCTCTGACAGTAGATTAGGGTGATCTTATCTTTCCTATTAGGGAGTGATTGCAGCTCTTGCTGGGTTCATTAGCAGCCAGAGAACCCTCCAGATTTATTAGCTCAAATCTAGCTTCCTCCATCACCTCTTCTTTTCAGGCACATCCGCCACAATAGCGGACAGGGCTTTGCCCAGGGCCCTAATTCTTCACGTCATGTATCTAACTCGCAAGTGTCTTGTGAGACAAAGGTTCCTCCAACCACAGCCAAAGGCAGGCTGGAGGACAGAGACTCCATTCCATTCCATTCAACGGCCAAATGAAGTTATATCCATATCTGGGCTGTGTGCACCGCATCCAGGCAGGCACACTCTAAGCCCCCAGCAACCTTGGTTACCAGGGAGCCAATAGGTGTTAACGTCCACTCTTAGGATCAGTTATCCTCTAAACAGACACGTCAGGGTCCTGGCACCAATTGCTCTTGCAGCATACACAAAAGAGATGCGCAGTGGCGATTAGTAATTCAGTAATGTGGCAGAGATTCCTGGCTAATGACAAAACCTATTTCCCCTTCTTCCTAGGCACACAGCTAAACTACATTTCCCAGACACCTTTGCAGGGATGTGTGGCCACATGGTGAGATATAGCCAACAGAATTGTAAGAAGTGATCTGCACTGCTTCAAGGCTTGACCCATACATTGCTCTGTGTGTGAGCCTCCATGTTTTTCCCACCCCTGACCTCTTTGAAGCACATTTATAAACCAGAAGATGCCTGGGACCCTAAATGGGACCCTAAATGCCCTTACTTGAGGCCATTACTATCAGGGGTATCCTTGTGGAACTTCCAGTAAGAAATGTACAGTCTGTCTTCTATATCTGTGGGTTTGACACTGTGGATTCACCCAACAGCTGGCTGACAATAGTCAGGGGACAATTAGGTCTGTGCTGAGCATGTACAGATACTTTCCTTGTCACTGTTCCCTAAATGATGCCATAGAATAACTATCAGCATTTACATTACAGTAAGTATTCATCTAGAGATGGTTTAAAGTATATGAGAGAAAATGCCGCACCATTTAAAGGAGAGACTTGAACATCTGCATAATGTTTTTTATTCGCAAGTGGTCTAGAACCCATCCCTCCCCATAGGAAGGGACTACTGTGCTTGGCACTGTGTGAGGTTGTGAGGCTTGGGGGTTGATTGGCTGTAGCAGTTAGCACTGCTTACTGGCTACAATGGCATTACCGGTTATTTTTACATTCCTACTAAGAGCCTTTAAAGACAGGCACTGCCCCTATTCACATCTTAACTGATGAAGAAACCAAACTCCCAAGAGCCTCCGGGGCCACACAAGTCCCTGAAAGCTTCATAAGCAGGGCTTCTCACCTGTCCATCAGGAGTGGGCTCTTAAATACCAGCTACTTTCTCTTATTACTAAGCGTCTTAATTAGAAGGGCCCTCGACTACACCTGTGAAGTCTTGACTCTTCCAGTCTGCAAACTGTCACGAGACAGAAGAGGCATATAACACTTCCCACCCACCAGAATGGCTCTTATTAAAAAATGAAAAATGAGACGCTTTGACAAGGTTGTAGCGAAAGTCAAAGCCTTGCACGCTGCTGGTGGGAATGAAACACGCTACCGTCATTCTAGACAACAGTTTGGTGATTTCCCAGGACATGAAAACGTGATGACCATCTAGTTCAGTGAGTTCCCTCCTCAGGAACATCCCCGGGAGGAGGAAGAGCCCAAACTGGGACAGCTATTTGCACACCCACATTCACGGGACTATTAGCCACCATACCAAACCACGCTCATACTCACTGATGGGTTAATGGATATGTAAAATGTGGTATACATATGCCATGGTATATTATTCAGCTTGGAGAAAGACAGACCTTAAATCATTAATCTCCACAAAATGAGCCAGGCAAAGAAGGATAAATATTGTATGATTTCATCTTCATCAGCACAGTCATGTTCACAGAAAGAATGTGGACGTGTGGTTCAGGGGCAGGGGAGGGCTGGGAGGAAGAGGAGACCAGAGCCCCTGTGTAGTAAGCACAGCGTTCTGGGTTGGGAAGACGGAAAGCATGGTAGAAATGGAAGGTAGTAATGGTGGCACAACAATGCAGAAATGCCACTGAAAGACACATGGGAGGTGGCGAAAATAACAGTCAATCTTATTATGGGTATTTTTTTTTATCATATAGAAAGAACCTTTTGTTAAAACAAAAGAAATGAAGTTCTGATACATGGTATAATATGGATGCACCTAGAAAATATTACATTGGGTGAAATAAGCCAGATGCTAAGTAATATGGTACAACCTCACTGGTGTGAATCACCATACAAGAAGCGAATTCACACAGAGGAAAGAAGAGCACAGGTTGCCAGGGGCCGACGGACAAGGAACAGGAGCTATTACGTTTGGATTTCCTTGAGTTTTAGGATTGGTGGTGATGGTTTATATGTGGGAATATGTCAACATCGCTGAACTGTAAACTTAAAAATGTTTAAAATGCAAAATCTGATGTTATATATACTTTTCCACAAGGAAAAAAATTCAAGAACAGGAAGTATGAAGGAAGGAAGCATAGAAGAAAGAGAAGGAAGGTTGATGAGTGACTTCAGAACCGGGGCAGGAACCAGTTCTCTGGGCTGTACCTGTGTGGCCTTATGACTTGGCACAGTGATTTCATTTGCTCTGATTTGTCCCTATTTGGCCCATGATTGCTCACTTCAGACCAACCCTTACCTGTTCTGCTGGCCAGGCCTTGCTTCCTCCTGTCACCTTCCACGATCCTGAACTCTGGCCACGTGCACCCCTGGCTTCCTGTGACTTCACCCTCCACGATCCTGACCTCTGGCCATGTGCATCCCTGGCGTCCCATGACTTCTCATATTTTGTGATTTGAGCCCCGTGGGCCAGGCCTCTGCCCCAGGGCTCCCACATCATCCAAGTACCAGTCCCACCCACTGATCAAAGACTCCACTGAAACTGACTCTTGACTCATTAGAACCATGAATGGGGACAAGAAGTCACTTCACTAATCAAACCACTAATACGAGCACCCCCAAATCCATCTTGAAATAGATGGTAGAATGAAAGTCCCCTTGCTGTGGGCTGTGAATGAGCATTGTAGCATCCAAATACTTCCAGTCACTAAGCTGTTATTCTGGCCAGAACAGGGGCACTGTCCTAAACACAGGTCTATCTCCTCCTGCTGAAGTGTCTGTCCCATGACCTTTTTCACCTTCCTGTCCCTCTGTCACTGACCTAGGCTTCCCCTGGGCTCACCAGCCCAGTTTCTAAACCATAGACTCTCTCTGATGGACCCAGGAGCAGCCTCATTTTTTCCCCTTGGCTCAGCAACACTTCTTACATCAATTCCCCATCTCACTCAAATTTTAAGGTTGACAGGCATGCTCTCCCCAGTGCCCAGGCCCTGACTGAGAAAGAAACTGTGCTTTGTGTAGCATGAACAGAGTTCAATGAATTGATGGCTGAATGTTTAATTTATGATTGGTCATCTCGTCCCAACTCCTGCTATAGGTAATCAACAGATCGAACCCAGAACTGTCAGTTTAATTCATTTATTACAGATGCCCCATGTCAATCAGTGTTCTTAACACCTGGATGGGACTGAGGTGCAGGGCCCTGGTCAATACTCTGTAATTACACACACACACACACACACACACACACACACACACACACACACACACACACGAACATCCTGCAATGACAAGTTTGCTCAAGCAAAATAACTGAACTACTAGGTTGTGTTCATTCTCTGGAAATAAATAAAATGGTATTTTAGGAATCATTCTTTGGGGAGCAAAATATGTGCTTCCTGTTCCTTCTAATCTACCAGAAGCAAAGCCAAGACTCTCTACCATAATAACTCCCCTTTATTAAACTCATATTGTGAGCCAGTTGCTCTCTTGAGCTAGGTACAGGGCCCAGTGACAGAAGAGGTCACCAGAGCTCGGAGGTTAAGTAATCTGCACAGCTGGTAGCTACTCCAACTAGAAGGTTAAAGGCCTGTCTATCAAATGCCCAGGTCTGGGTCTTTTCCAGCTCTCTCTGTGCTGGTTTCAAGAGACAGATCTGAGAACTCACATCGCTGCAGCAGAAGCCAGAGAGTGGAGACAAGATGGGGTTTCTGGGGGCCTGAGAGAGGGACTGGGGAGGAAGGCAAGCCAGGTGCATCCGGGTGGAGGATGGAGCTGGAGAATGCAGAAGATAGCTTCTCTGCTGCGAAGCCCTTCTGCTCTGCTTCCCAACTCCGAAAACTCCAGGCACCATGGCTGGCCCTCAAACAGCGTTTTGCTCCTGCTGGATTTTGCTGCTGCTGGAGAGCCAACGCACTAATGAGAAGCTTCCAGAACATCCTCTCACTGACTGATTTCTGCAGCGTTCCTGCTTCTGCCTTCTTGACCGTTTCCCAGGTAGCATCCCTCTCGTGGTGAGCTCTCTGCCTGTGAGCTTTCAGGGAGTCCTGTTAATTCCAGGTGCAAAGGACTCTGGCTGAGGCCAGCGCAGAGCTGCTCTTGCCCCTGCCCACCAACAAGAATGGAAGCTCTGAAGAGCCAAGTCATCTGCCTGCTACATAAAACAATGCAGCTCCTTAGGGACACAGAAGGCTTTGCACATACAGTTCACTGCATCTTCACAGCAGCGTCATAAGGTTTTGTTATCTCCAAAATGAGAAAACAGGGGCCCTGAGAGTCTGTGTGGCTCACCTAAAGTCATCCCAAGAAGACAAGGAAGAATGAGGACTTGGTACCTGTAGCTCCTGACTTGACAGTGCATTTTTTCCCCACTAGAGTACATTGTCACCCTCCAAGAAAAGAGAAGGATGATACACAGTATGGTGGATGCTGTCTTCCTAAACTCCCAAGCCAGTAACTCCATCTATTTCAGACTACTGCTGGGGGGAACTCCTTCCTTCCATCTGCTGAGTGGCTCCAGACATGGAGATGCCCAGCTCCATCCTTAGCTGCTGTCGCTGCCTGGTGCAAGGTGCCTCCCTGGCAGGCTGGCACAGTGTAGGCAACCTCACCTCCATCCACCTGCCTTGCTTCCCTCCCCACTCTGTTCCTACCCCCATGGCTGTACTTGAATCTCTTCCCTCTCCTGCCAACCTGCCCAGGCTGCCCCAGATGCCTCCTCACCTTAAGCAAACCCATTTGCATTGCGATGGGAATAACCTAATCCTCCTCTCCCCTTTTACATGTTAATTCTCTGATTTACAGCTGCAGCGTTAGATAGAATGAAAGAAAAAAGAAAAAAAAAAACCCAAACACGGCAAACAAAGGAATTCAGTTCGTTCTATTTTACATTTTGAGGAGGTTGTGAGGGGGGTAATTCTGGGGTGCTGGTGATATTCTATTTCTGGATGTAGAGGCTGCTTACACAGGTGTGCTCACTTGGAGACAGCTCTTTGTTCTATGCACATATAACATGCATGGCGTTCTGTAAGCACACCAGACTTCAATAAACAATCCCACGGGCTAGATGTGGTAGCACACACCTGTAATCCCAGCACTCAGGAGGCTGAGACAGGAGGATTATTATCATGAGTTCTGAGGCCAGCCTGTGCGAAGAAAGTAAAAACTGATAGAGCAAGCCCCAATGTTAACTGTAAGCCAGATGGTTTGATGAGCCAACCATGTACTCTCAAGTTCAAGCCATGGGGAATGACTTTCTGCCAAGGCCTTGTGGAGGGAAACCCTATACCAGAAGGAAGGAATTGTTTTGGTCTTTTGCAGGCTTTCAATTCTGGGAACTTGGGTCACCAGTGTATCGGGGTTAACAACTCCACAGCAGCCCCAAGAGACGGATGAATCCTATAGTGAATGTCACATGTCCTACAGTGAATCCAGGCCTGTATCTGCAGGCAAGCATCTCTTAAACACTACAGGACCACTGAGGAGACCTGGCCCCTGGGTCCCAGGAGGAAGACTGCATGGCCTTCTAAACCATCCTATGCTCACCGTCAGCAAGAAGGTCCTGCTAACAAGCAACCTTTCTCTTTGTGAGGCTGAAGAGTCCAAGCTGTGAGGCTGAATTCTGTTCCTTAACTTAGCAAGACTATTTGAACTCAATGGATATTTTCAAAGAAGAGTGTCAACAGATAGTGACTAGGAAACAAGTAAGTTCATATCCCTGGGAGTGTGTAAGTTTAAAGGTCCCTGTTGTTTCCTGAACATGCCATGAACCATCTCATGTCCAAGTAACTGAGGGCTTCATTCCTTATCCTGGAGCACTCATCCTTTCCTTTTCCATCCCACTCTGCTTATTGATCTTTGGAAAAACAGGCTCTGTTGCAAGCTCCACCCCTCCGGCATGAGTCTCAGACACCATGCCTCCCCACCATGGTGGACTGTTCCCTCCAACAGTGAGCCATGACAACCCCTTCCTTTGTTAAGCTGCTGCTTATCAGATATTTGGTCACAGTGAGAAAAGTAATGACTACCCCCAGTCAATCGATTTATAAAATAAAACAAACATCTCTGAATAATGATCTATACATAGTAGCATATTGAAGATAACCAGAGCATCTCCCGGCCTGTGAAGAGTTAACTGAGCAAGCTGGGGCACAACTAAACCCTGAGGCCTACACAGCAGTAAGGATGCAACAAGCCAGGTGGGTCCCCAGGGCTCCCCACCACATGAACATGTCAGCCGCAGAAGGTCACACACTACATCACTTTCCTTAAACTATAAAGTTAGATAAATGGGGCACAGGGCAGTGGTTGCTGAGGTTTGGAGATAGCAGGGAGGAGTGTGGCAGGTGTGACTACAGAGGAGTGTGGCAGGTGTGACTACAGAGAGGTGTGGCAGGTGTGACTACAGAGGGGTGTGGCAGGTGTGACCACAGAGGAGTGTGGCAGGTGTGACTACAGAGGGGTGTGGCACTTGTGACTACAGAGGATGTGGCAGGTATGACTACAGAGGAGGGTGGCAGGTGTGACTACAGAGGAGGGTGGCAGGTGTGACCACAGAGGAGTGTGGTAGGTGTGACTACAGAGAGGTGTGGCAGGTATGACTACAGAGGGGTGTGGCACTTGTGACTACAGAGGATGTGGCAGGTGTGACCACAGAGGAGGGTGGCAAGTGTGACTACAGAGGAGGGTGGCAGGTGTGACTACAGAGGGGTGTGGCAGGTGTGACTACAGAGGGGTGTGGCAGGTGTGACTACAGAGGGGTGTGGCAGGTGTGACTACAGAGGGGTGTGGCAGGTGTGACTACAGAGGAGGGTGGCAGGTATGACTACAGAGGGGTGTGACTACAGAGGAGGGTGGCAGGTGTGACTACAGAGGAGGGTGGCATAAGGAAAGCCTTGAGGGCTTCAGGTTCAGCCAACAAATATATGTAGCTATCTTTACAACTTCCTAGAAATTGTATAATTATCCCTAAATTAAAAACTATACATGTTTAAAGATCTTATTTTTAATTATATCTATTTGTATGTTAGTGTGGGCATGTGAATACAGGTGCCTGCAGAGACCAGAAGAGCATTAGAGCTCCTGGAGCTGGAGTTACAGGTGGTTATGAGCCACCCATGTGACCCATGTAGGTGCTAGGAACCAAACTTGGGGTATGTCTATATACCACAATAATTTTCACATTTTTAAAATTTTTTTCTCTTTTTTTACAATTTATTTTATTTTATAATTAATTTAATTTTACATATCAGCCACGGATCCCCCTGTCCTCCCTCCTCCCTCCTCCCACCCCCAGGTTTCCCCCTAATCCACCTCCCATTCCCACCTCCTCAAGGGGATTCAGCTCTGACTGGTAGATTCAGATGAGGATGAGGCAGGTCCAGTCCCCTCCTCTCTACACCAACGCTGAACAAAATGTCTCAGCATAGGCCCTAGGTTCCAAAAAGCCAGCTCATGCACTAAGGATAGGTCCCAGTCCCACTGCCTAGGGGCCTCCTAACACATCTGACAGAGGGCTGATATCCAGAATATCAGAATATATAAAGGAATTGCTTAACATCCTTAATCATCAGGGAAATGCAAATCAAAACAACTCTGAGATACCATCTTACACTTGTCAGAACGGCTAAGATCAAAAACACTGAAGACAACTTATGCTGGAGAGGATGTAGAGCAAGGGGAACACTCCTACACTGTTGGTGGGAATGCAAACTTGTGCAACCACTTTGGAAATCAATATGACGCTTTCTTGGAATTTTCACATTGCTTAATGCTTTACAATTTCAAAATGCTTCCACATACATTGTCATACACCTTGACAACGACCCAGTGATGCAGCTGTTCACATCCCTATTCGACTGATCAGTGCTTTGTTGAAGGGTGCATGACTAGTATTTTAGCAAAGCTAGTACTTAAATCAATAAATTCAATAAAATTCCAGTTTTCTCACCTGTAAAATAAGGACTTTAGCTAAGATGACCTGGGGTGATACATGCAGTTATACCATCAGACATGTATACATCTTGTACCCTAGCTTTCCTCTTTCTGAGTCAGTATGGTGGTTCAGGGGAACTTTACTACAGGCCAGAAACTTTACCCACTGAGGAGGTTTATCCATCACACAGCTGCCCCCAAGGAATCCATGCTATAAAACTAGTGTCACTCAAAGGGGACATCAGAACCTTCAAACTCCCATTCTCAAAGGGCTAAAGGTGTTGGCATGAGGAGCCAACTGGGCTTCTGGATCCTGTGTCTTCATGACACTCAGACACTATAGTTTCTGCTCTTTTTGCCCCCTTTCCCCACAAGCCATCTTCTAGACATCATCCCATCATGACCCACTAACCCTGGTCAACACTATGCTAAGGAGGAGGGCTGTGAAAATGTCTTACCAGATTAGTGAAGATGTATGTATAATAGGCTGACACCATCCCCAGCTCAGCTGCCTGCAAGGCAAAGAGAAGGCCATTAGAGACCAGACACTCACCAGAAGCACAGGAGCAGTAGGGTGCCAAGTCTACTATTTATCTGGCCCACTGACCCTCAGCACAAAGCAGAGCATAACATCTTGACTGGTTCTCAAGTGGCCCTGGCTATTACAGGATGGAAGACAGAATCATTAGCCTCTAGAGCATGTTCTTTCCACCTCACCCCACTCCCCACCCCGAGTGGCACTTGTGTATCTGGTGTTATCATGGATAACACACTCCCATAAATAGGACTGAGTATTACAGGAACCAGAATGGATTTAAGGGAAATGGAGCAAATAAGAAACATACTAGAATAATCTCCATGACTCCAAAACAACAGCATTGGCTAAGGTTTACCTCCTGTTCAGTCTGTGCCAGGTACACTAAAGATTTCCACATGGCTTAGCCAAAGGGGACAAGCATAATTTGTCTTCTTCTACTCCCATTTTCCAGCAGAGGAAACTGGCAAACAGTGACCTAAGTTACTTGTATGAGAGCACATTGGAATTGTATGAGAGTATTGGAATTCCAAAGCTTTTAACCAAACCATACTCCCCTCAAGGACCACAAGCTTGATGGAAGTGTACACAGAGCACTCTGAGAGACTGTGAGTAGAATTATGGAGCATGCCCAAATGAACCCTGCCTCTGTCAGAATGCAGGTGAGACCTGAGTAGGCTGTGTCTGCAGCCATGTGGAGACCAAGTGAGTCATTTGCAAACTTGGCTCCTTTTGTTCTGCTAAGGAGCAAGTTGCTTGTGACATGCCTCACCCTTGATCACCGTAGGGTAGTGTGGTGTCATCCCACAGCTGAGGAATGCAGCTTTGAAGGAGCCTCCCTTTCGTCTGATCTTCGTAGCCATCATAAACACCCCTAACCAACCTTCCCTGTCACTGTGCCTGGCTTTGAGTGTGACAGGTAGTATAGAAACCGACAAGGAGATCAGGTAAGTAATGAGCCCGGCTCTCTCCAGGGCCCTCATCCCTCCTGACAGTCCGTTAGATTTTCATAATATATCCTGCAGCCCCGAGCCACTGGGAGATGGCGCCTGTCATGACTACTGTGGTGGAGGAGGGGGAGAAACAAGACCAGGATAATTGCATTTTCCTCTTTCTCTCTCTAGAACTCAAATAACTTTGTGAGCTTTCTTAACTTTGTATCTCCCAAGCTGCTTGAGGTTCAGGATGCACTGATATCACTATGGTCCCATCGGGCCCCCGAAGTACAGAAGGGCTTGGTGACAAGATCAGATCATGTGGGGCTGCAGGGGAGTGCAAGGTTTCCATGGGGCTCCTTCTCCTTTTAACACTTCCTTCCCCATTCTCAAGACAGGCAGGATGCCACCCTCCATCCACACCCCACCACACACACTCACATCTTTACTATGAGAGGACCACTGCCTAGAACACTTCCTAGACTCACACAAACTACTGCTGACAGGCATCCAGCCAGGGGCAGGCTAAGGGGCATAGTCTGTAGTTAAAATCCATTTTGTGAAACCTGCTGTCCTGGAGATAAAAGACAAGAGATCCTGGGTTTTTAAGACATGAATTCTGGGTAAACATAGAATTCGTTGCTGGAACAGTCACTCAATAAAGTAGGGGATTACTGTGCAAAGCCTCCTGAAATCAAGAAGCTGCTGAGAGCTGCCAACCAGAGGATGGTTCCCATGTGCACAGCAGGGCTCCAGAAAGCCCCTGTGAGCCCCCAGAGAGAGGGACATGGAGCCCCATGGAAACCCAAGGATAAAGGCCAGGTTTGTTGGAGAGACTGCCTGCCTGTGGCTACCAGAATGTCAGGTGGGAAGCAAGGGAACAGGTTTCCCCAAAGCCTCCCTGCTTATCAATCCGTTTGGCTGTAAAGATGCAAGAGTGTAGATAGAAAGGGGGTTAGGAAGGATGGCCACGGGGCAATCAGAACAGCTGTGTGCTAATGGGGATCACTATAGACAGTTGCCTCCAAAAGCATGGTGCAGTAAGAAAATACATACATACACCCCAGAGCCGCCTCCTCCTGCAGAAAAGCCCCAAGAAACGGGATAGCACAAGGCATGTTTAAAGGAACTTCCCAGTACTGGCAAAGGCGCACTGTACACCACTTCTGAGCATGTAAATGGTTAAGAGTGGCGCGTCATCTCAAACTCCTTCAGAGCGGGTATCGCTTGAACTTGGCATTCCACTTTGAGAAGCATATGCTAAAGAAATATGCATGAGCGCACGTGCAGAAAGATTTATGTGTGAAGATGTGTGCCCTCACATTATTTATCATAGCAAAAGATTGGAAACAACCTGTTTCTACAAGGATGAAGGGATGGTTAAATAAATTATGGGACAGCGGGATGATAGGAAATGATACAGCCACTAAAATATTTGTAGAGAAATATTTAACGACATGGAAAAATGCATGATACATAGTTGAGCAAAGAGAATAGCTGCTTAGAAAGTTTTAAGCAGTGTGGGGATAATTGGAGGATGTCTGAAATAGAAAGAATAGACATTAAAATTTTAGGAAGGGTTAAGGCTGGGCAATGGGTTGTGAGTGACATTTATGTTCTTCTCTGTACTTTTTTGAAAATCTCAGCAATGAACTCAGAATGTTGGCAGGTTAGGGGTAAGGTGGGTGACTGGGGGACATCAATTTGCTATGCCAGGAGTCACAGAACATTTTTGGAAAGAACAACCCCTCTCCAGCCCCTGCTCTTCGTAGGGATCTGGAAGGACATCTAACTCAGCTGCAGCTCTTATCTCTACAATGACCCCCTAGCCTGCTTCTCTAGGCCCCGACACCTACAGGAGCCCTTTCATTCTTAGTGACATCACTGATAATATCTCCAGATGTGAGAAGGAAGAGGAAAAGGACAAAAAGAGGTGTGTGTGACTGTGTGTGTGTGTGTGTGACTGTGTGTGTGTGTGACTGTGTGTGTGTGTGTGTGTGTGTGTGTGTGTGTGTGTGTGTGTGTGTGTGTATGTGTGTGTAGGTGTGTCTGTGTTGGTGTCTCTCAGTATTTTCTGTGTGTGCAAGTCTATGTGGTTTCTCTCTCTCTCTCTCTCTCTCTCTCTCTCTCTGTGTGTGTGTGTGTGTGTGTGTGTGTGTGTGTGTGTGTGTTCGAGTACTCTTTCGTAAGTTGAGTGCTCATAGACAGATGTGGTTTTGGTGCTGTAGAAAATTACTATAGCAACAGGCTGAAGGGACAGCCTGGGTACTGAGAGAATTCATTCAAATCTCTTATTAACTCTCAGATTTAGAAGAAAAAAAAAAAGACCTGGGCAGGGGAGGATGGGAGGGAAGAGACAGAAAAGAAAGGAGAGAAAGAGATAGATATTAAGTGTTTTCGGGCTCAGCCCAACAAGGCAGAGGCTAATGAGGAGTCTGGCTACCCCAGTGGAAGATGGCAGGGTGTGTTTAAATGTGCAATTAAAATAGCATTAAGAGAGGTCAATGTGCCTGAGCAGCTATAGGGACTGCTAAGGAGCCAGGGAAGAGCCCTAGAACAAGTCTTCTCTCTAAAAACGCATGCTCAGCCCAAGGACTGGTGCAATGTGGCACCTCAGCTGCCCAGCTGTTTGCAGCTGTCCAGAAGACCCAAATCACCTGACTTCCCTCTTTCGCTCTCTGACCAAGTTCCATGTCCACATGCCTATGTCTGCTTGGCCATCCCTCGAGGCCATCATGAACCCCAATAGAAAGTGCCTGCCCGGGGGAGAGAGCAAGCTAGTGTGTTCAGCCCGGTTCCCACAGGGCTGGCCTCGGGCAGCTGCTAACCTCCCAGGGCCTCACCTTCTTCACCTGCACGATGAAGACAACAACATATACCTATCTCACATCACCTTGGAGGGGACTGTGCTGCGAAATGACAGGGAGGCACTTGGCAGACTGCTGAAACACTGTCAGGACTGAGGACAGGCTGACACTCGGCACCACACGGGAGTGGAGCTGTGTGTGTACACTGTCTGACAGGTGGCCTCCACCGGAGCCTCTCAAGTCTGACTCTAGGTCCGACTGGTCTCTCAGCCCCACCAGGTGCTAAGTGTTTCTGAGTGGCATTTCTCTTTGGAGGGACTGGTGTCCATGGAAACAGAAGTGGACAGAGGGGATCAGCACTCAGATCCAGCCCAGAACCAAGGGACAGCCATGGTTCAAATCAGGGAAGACGGGAAGGGTACACTACACTCCCCAGTACCCACCCCAGCCAGGCTCCCACCTTCAGGAGGATGGTGTGGGACATGGAGGCGTTGGCATGGATGATGATGGTAGCTGTCTTGTCGTCCCGGATCTCCTTGAGGAGCGGAGTAGGATCCCGAGTGTCATCCAGCATCCGGACCGAGAGTGTGTCCTTGGAGATAAGGAACTGCCGGAGCAGCTTCTCCAGGTTTAAAAGGCCTGAAGGGGGAAAGGAGGAAGCCCCTGAGGGTCTGCAGAGCTGCCTCTACAGATGCTCGGGCACATGGTGACCCAGGCTGGAGGTCGCTCAGAGTCAGTGCTGGGGGGGGTCCCTAAACCCCAAGTGGGTTTCCCTGCCTCTTGGGCTTCAGTTATGCCATCTAACTATAAGGAACACTCCAAAGCTTCCATCAGCTCCCTAGTTGACCTCTACTTTCAGAATAGAATATGTGGCCCCTTCAGGAATGTGGCACAAAGTAAGAGAGCCCCACCCCGACCCCCAGGCTTCCCTTGAAGCACCGTGCCCAGTAACTGAGCCCTTGATCAGAAAGCACCAGCACTGAGTCTCTTCTGCCACTTCTAGAACCTTCCCATATAGCCAGGTGTCCAGGCCTCAGTCCCTTCTGTAAGAAGGACAAATCCTAACAGCAGGCAGCTGGCAGGCTGTGCAAGTGTTAGATGGTGCTCTGTAAAGCTCCCGGGTACTCAGGAGTGCCCAGAAGTGGTCCATCAAACTCCACCAAGAAAAACCTTTGTTTCCATTTTGACAGTGGTGGAGCGGTGCCCTCAAGATCCAGAGGCCCAGGAAGGAGTCCTAGCACACCTCTTTGAACTCCTCAGAGCCCCATGGCTGCTCCAAGACAAGGCATTATCATGATCATAAAAGAAAAGGCATTGAATAGCAGCAAACCTAGACTCTAAAACCAATGGCAAAGGGGTACCCCAAGCTAAGGATTCTCCTCCTCCCTCCCAACCCCAGCAAGTGGATGCCAGGGGTCTTGGTGGGAAGAAACAATCCAGTACAGCATCACTGAGACTAGAGGGGTTTAATTCTGGCTGTCCCTGCCAAGGCCAGGCCGTGGGGAGGGCAGATATGTGACAGGAGGGCCATCTCCTCCGAGCCAGCAGTCTTGAGTCTGGTGGAAAGATACCTGAAGGCGTTTGCTCACAAAGCAGAGACAGGAATAACATTTATCAAACCTTATCATGCACTAGCTAATGTATTAAAACTTTTACACGGCTTTTCTTATGTAAGTCTTCATAACAATACTATAAAGTGCTAAAATCCCCCAGATTCCAAGGAGGATGGGAGACAGGGAGGAAAGGAACACACCTCAGGCTGTGTGGGCAACAAGAAAGGGCTGATTTTTCTACCACTCCAGGTTCCCTGTGCTTCCGCCCTGACCAACAGAGTATTCAATTCAGCGATGCCATCAATACAACCCATAAAGATTCTCTCCTCTACCCTCCTGAGGTTCAAAGACAATTGACATAATTCAGAGGCGGCACTGAAGGGCAGCCATCCCCACTTTGTGTCACAGACAGATGTTGTGACTTGCCCAGTCTCACAAGGGAGGGACACAGCTGGACTAGACTTCCCACTTTCTGATCCCCACCCAACCCTTTACACATGAGACCATGTTTCCTCTTGAGACAAAGCAAGTGGCCGCGGGCGGGTACTGTGTCTACACAGCCCTCCCCTCCCCCCCAGACATGGGCATGCATCTGGGGACTTATGTGAGAGAAGACAACAGTTGGTGTGTGTGTGTGTGTGTGTGTGTGTGTGTGTGTGTGTGTGTGTGTGTGTGTGTTTTAACAAGAACAAGTGCTTTTATTTTATTTGGAAACAAGTGACCAGAGTAGGAGTTTGAGGGCCTGTATGATGGAGGAAGAAGTCTGGGAAGGTGTAGCCCACCCATTTTCCTGTTCCCTGACTTGAGAAAGTCCTCCAGGGAGCTGGGGGCTGCCTGGTGAGAGATGGAGAGAGCTGGAACAACTTGCTTCCCAAATGAGGGCCACATGGTATGTGGTGATTTGAAAGAGAATGGCCCACCTAGGCTTTGGAAAGATTGAGGGGTGTGGCCTTATTGGAGATGTGTCACTGGGGGACTCTATGTAGGCAAACAGCAGGCAGACATACTAATCTGCCCTTGGGGGTTTAAGTCAGTCAAGTGGAGAGTGAAATTAAGTCACTTCCTGTTTTGTTTAGTGGCCTGAATGGATCTGGACTTCTATGGGAACATTCTCCTTTTGTCCCAGCTCCAAGATGGAGAGAGAAGGTACTGCACCTTCCTCTGAGGTGATGTCAGAGGCAAGCCCCCACCAGACAAGGACTTGAACTTCTGACCCAACAGGCACCATTTTCACCAGGAGGTCAGGGTAGAGGACACAGAGATGGCTCTTCAGAGTCTTGGCCAGATCCTGGGCATGGGGTGATGACTGGTGCCAGAGGGATTAAAATTCAGAAGTTTAGTGAACCCCACAGGCCTGGTCTGTAAATCTTTGGAGCCTGGCTAACCGCCCCCCAACCCAGAATGCATCAGCTGGGCAATGCCATTCAGTGCAGTGAGACCAGGAAGTCCAGGGGGAGACAGCAGGATTATGGGCAGAATGGTGATGGCCGGACAAAGGCAGCTCAGGGACCCTTCATCCCTTCATCCTGGCACTGGGCTCTTGGGGAAAAAGCTCCCCAGGCCACTGACGCACCAGAGCCCCTGCTCCAATCAATCCGCGGCCACTGACTCCTTGACTGCTCTGTTGCTCTGTAAACAAGAACAGGACATTGCCTCTACTTCATCCCACATTCTGTACACCGAGAGGGAGGACTCGAGACCAGGGGAGCGAGCACCCCTACAGGTGTGCACCCCCCCCCCCAGCACCCATCAGAAAGTTAGCCCTTCCCCCACCTAAATGGTACCTGGAGCGGCAAAAATGAACACAATATTGAGGCTTGCACAGGCCTCAAACATGGCCAGGGAGTCACTGGACAATGTCCCCAGCCCACTCTGCCGCCATGCCTGGGAAACCAGGGGAAAGGTTATCATATGGAGTTAGTAAAGCAGCATGAAGACATCAGTCACCCGGAGGGGCACTGTGAACCTTGTTAGCCTCTCACTGAGATTTCCTGCCTCTCCTTCCAGGTATGGTGGCAGGTGATTGTGACTCAGTGCTGGGTGGAAGGCAGTTGTGGAGACAGGGGGATCCTGGCATCTCCATGACCAGCCAGTTGCAATCACACAAACAGACAAACCTCTCCTTTCTCTATCTTCACCCATTTCTCCCTTGCCCAACCCTTACAGGAACGATCACCCAGCCCCTAAAACATAGCCCCTGCTGATCGATCACAGAAAATATTTGCCAGCATCCACAGTCCCCTGAATTTTCAAGGCATCCTATCCTGATAAGGCCATTGTCAGCTGGAACTACCCTAATCCGAAAACCTACTGCACACATTGCCACTGGAACACGGTCCGTGGCTTAGCAACGCCACACACTGCCCTAGTGTGGGGGTTCCCCCTTGTGATCATATGACCTACTGTCACTGCCCAGTGTCCCAAGAAAGTGTAGGACCCAATACCCTTAGCCAGGGAAGGGATGCAAATCAAAATTTCAAGTATGGTAAATATGTATGTGTGTTTGGGGGGGGGGATGTCAAGTGTCTTCCTCAATCGTTTTCTGCCTTAGTTGTTGAGACAGAGCCTCTCCCTGGACCAGAAGCTCACTGATTCAGCTAGGCTGATGCCCGACACGCTCTGTTTTTACCTCTCCAGCCCTGAGATTGCAAAGCACATGGCATTACCCCCAAGTTTTGAATGGGGTGCTGGGAATCCAAACTCAGGTCTTCATGCACGTGTGGCCATCTCAAAAGCCTTAAGAATGTTTCCACTGACGGTGTGTTGCTTTTACACAATGGTGCAGGTAGGAAAATGTAAGTTAGATCGTGTAACTTGGGACCGTCCAATTACAATACTATCCACCTGAATGATTTCCCTCAGCAAAGGCAGGGGAACCCTTCCCAACATCTCTGCATAGCTCCAGTAAGGGCAGGTGCACCACACTTGTTGGACTGGACTCAGTTAGCAACCAGGGGAAGCAATGCTGAGGCCAGGGGAGCAGCAGTACCTGGAAAGACCTGTCACACTCTCACCAAGCAAGCATCGTGAAGGAAGGAGTATGGCACTGGGGAAGGCAATCAGAAGACAGACTTGGTCACGGAAGCCTTGGGGCTGTGAGGGGTTACACACCACAGGGAGACAGGCTTGCTCACACTAGGGAAGCATCTGCCACCTCACTGTCTCCAGATGCAATGGACTGCATGTGGCAGTTCAACTCCCCATCACTGGAGGCAAAGAAGCCCTGGGGGGCCCTTTTGTGGACCACTGTCTAGGGAATAAACCATGGATGGGAATCAGAAAGAGAAAAAAGGGATGTGTTTCCAGCTCAGGGAATCTCTGATTCTGAAAATCCAAAAACACAATACTTATATTTTTTTAAAAAAAAAGGTTTAAAATTAATTTTGTATTTTGTGAGTGTGTGTGTGTGTATGTGTTCACACAAATGCACACACACACATGCTCACGTAGAGGTAAAGAACACTTTCCAGAATCAGTTCTTTTTCCACTATTCAGGTCCTGGGGTTCAAGCTCAAGTTGTCATGTTTGTTGGTAAGCACTTCAGCCTGCTGAGCCAGCTCGAAGGTTCCAGAAGTTGGTACTTTTGGTTCTGGGCAGTGGGAGACTTGCAGAAGAGAAAGCATGCTCTGCTCAGCGCAGCTGGGCGTGTGCTTATTGTCATTCTCCTCACATCTTTGTTCTAGACCTCAGGATTTGCCAAGCTTGGCTGCCCTCACAGGGGTTAAACTCTGCTCTGTCTTCAGGCTCCCACCACCTCCACCCCGGTCTTTCTCTCTTGTAGGACGGGAACAGGATGCTGGCCCAGCAGCAGGCATGCCTGCCAAGGCTGAGCTGAGGAGCCTGGGGAACCCATTAGTCTCGGTCATGATCAAAGTGGATCAATGTGGAGTCCAACAGGCAACTGCTCTGAGAAAAAGCACAGGCTGGTTTCCAGAACCAGAAGGAAGGCAGGGACCCCAGGGTCAAAGGGAGGATAGCAAGGCTGTGAGAGAGCAGCCAGCCTTGGTGGCGGCCACAGGACAAGGACAGAGCTGCTTGAGTAAAGTCTCTGCACGGGACACAGAGGATCCATTATCGACATCTAAAAGGGGGCTGTGGACAAGCATAGAGGCCCCGTTTTGATCGGCAACACTCTAAAAAGCCAGGTATGGTGGCAAGTGATCGTGACTCAGTGCTGGGTGGAGGGCAGACGCGGAGACAGGGGGAATCCTGGCATCTCCGTGGCCAGCCAGTTGCAGTCTCAAAAACAAACAAACAAACAAATAAATAAAGTGAAGGGCCGGCAAGATGACTCATCAGGTGAGGGTGCTTGCTGTGCAGGGATGGCCTGAGTTTGATCCCTAGGATCCACATGGTGCAGCTCTTACAAGTTGTTCTCTGACATATGTGCACACAGAGGTTCAAAGAAAAAAAAAGTGGAGTGGCCTAGGAAGACATCTAAACATCAACATCTGGCTTCCACATGCCAAAGCATACCCACATACACACACCCACACACCCACACATACATACATACATACATACATACATACATACATACATACATACATACATACATACACACACACACAAGAAAATATCTTCACCAGGGTGCTGAGGAGTAGCTCAGTCGGTAGAGCACTTGCCCAGCACTCAGGAAGCCCCGACTTCATCCTCCAGCACCGTGTAGACAGCTTCTTTTATCAGTCTCATTCTATGCATGAAGCAAGGGGTTTCATAGCCAGCAATCAGATGTTAGAGACAGGAGGGTCACAAGTTCAAGGTCATCTCTGGCTCCATGGGGAGTCTGAGGCCATCCTGTGACACATGCAACCCATCTCAGAGAAGACAATACCAAACAATGTCTAGTTGAGCTGTCTTTGCTCAGCCTCCCTTCCTGTCTCTGCCACTGGCTGACTTCCTCTCACTAGCACGTGGCGCCAGGAAACACTCTGTTCCCAGGGAGGGAAGCGCTGTGAAGTCCTGGGGGGAGGCAGCTAATGCCGATGAACTGACCTTGCGAAGGACCCTGGGGAGCATGTAACAGGTTAAATGAGCGTGATGTGGTGCCTGGTGCCCTTGACCTGCCAAGCGTTCACTTATCTTCCCTTGCCAAGTGTCAAACTCAGGTTGTGTGGCTGTCAAACTTCCTCTGTGGCACCACCACCACCACCACCCTTTTTTTTTTCTTTTTGGAGGAAGGGGCTCAGTTAGGTTAGAGACTAGGTCTTTTACTTATGTAGCCCAGGAAGGCTTCAAACTCAACATCCTCCTCCTACAACTTCCTGAGTCCTGCCCTACCTAGCTGGAGAAACTGATTCTGACTGGAGAAGGTGAGAGTCCAGAGTGACTTGTTACCGAAGGATGAGCGGCACGCTTAGATTCAAGTGTGGGAACGGTGCCTTTGCCCTGCTTCTGCCTTGTCCCATCTCACACCTGAGGCTGGCCCCAGGAACAGGGAAGGTGGAGAAGGCCACAGAGCCAGGGGTCTGGGCAGATGGGGACCAAGTACAATGGTTGAACTCCAATACCTGGCCCCCACTGCAGCATGCACACAGGAGGTCTCCGTGCTCCCCACGTGTAGGAAAAGGTGCTCCTCACTCCTGTCTGTCCTACATGGATCAGAGGAGTATGCAAGGCCAAGGGAGACGGGAACCGTGTGACCTTGAAATTGGATGTCACCTCTGCTTTCTTCATGCATATAATGAGACTGATAATAAGAGGCTGTTCTGTATGGTGATCTTCAGTTCTCTGGTTTAAATGGGATGATTTAAACTTTTTGGGTAATGTCAGGGATCAAAACCAAAACCCAAAAACTTAAAGTTGAAATGAAATAACATAAAAACCCTCAGCACAGTGCTCAGCACACAGTAAATGCCACGGAGGTCACTGGCACCTCCCAAGATCAGCCTGCAGGTGCACAGGGAAGTTTGTTTCAAGCAAGAGGCTTCTCACAGCGGATCGAGGCGGTGGCATGGAGAAGGCCCACTACCGCCCCAGCTGATCTTTAAAAGGGTCCTGGGGATTAATCATAATGTTCCCTGCTTGGCTTCCACTGCCTCAGCCAGTGTCGCAGGATGAGATAACAGTAATCAAATGTGCATCATCCTCCGGGCACGGGCACGTTTCCCCCCCAGCTACCTCAGCAGGTTTTATCATCTCCAACAACAGGAAAGAGAGGCTCAGAAAGGTGAGGTGATCTACTGAGCATCAAACAGCTCCTCCGGGTACCACAGCTTGGCTTGACTCCAAAGATAGTGCGCTTGCGCTTGCGCTCTCTCTTTCTCTCTCTCTCTTTCCCTCTCTCTCTCTCTCTCTCTCTCTCTAGTGTGTGTGTGTGTGTGTGTGTGTGTGTGTGTGTGTGTGTGTGTGTGTGTGTGTGTATGTGTGTGTGTTTTCAAGTGGAGGTTGATTAAGGATGCCCTCCTCAATCATTCTCCTTATTGTTTGAGACAGGGCCTCCCTGGAGTTCAACAGTTTGGCTGGACTGGTTATCCAGGGAGCCTCCTGATGCTGCTTCTCTAACCCCGAGATTACACATCATTACCACGGACCAGGTTTTCATGTGGGCTCCACGAGGAGTCAGACCTGAGTTCTCCTGCTTGCACAGCCCGTTCCTAACAGCCATTTCTTCATCCCCAGGATGGTCTCTTTCACACCACCATCCTGCCTCTCTCTAGGGCAACACTTCCTCCTCGGATCGTGCCAAGGGAGTTCCCACAGCTGTAGTGGGGACCCACAGCTCTCCTTGGACGCCCTCAGGCAGCCACCTGCTTTGGGTTCTTGGAATGAGTAGAAGATCCATGGCAGGACCAATCACCCCATCGTTTCTTTTGGTCTTTTTTAGAAATAAGACTTATAGATATTCCAATTTTTTTTCCATTAAAGAAAAATATTGTAATCTACTACGTATCTCTGCTTAGTCCCAAACCTGCTTATTAAAAAATCTCCTTCTGGGAAGCCGGAGCCTAAGTGGTAGATTCCCCGTGGAATGATCCCTGCTAAGCGATTCTGAGGGCTGGAAAGTAGAATTAGATTCCTGTCCCTAATTCTACCCTCAGTGTCTCTTGGCCCAGCATTAATAAGGAAGATGGAAGAAGGTCTCATCCAGCGCTCGGAGCTACATCTCCCTGCAGCCCTCATTTTCTCGGCCTTTGATTACATTTTTAATCTTCTCTGCCCTTGAACTTCTCCTGCCTGCTCCACCTTCCTCCCCTGGCCTGGAGGGAGGGGACAAAAGTCGCAGCAGCCTAGTGACTTCTCTGAGCAGAACATTATGCTGTGGCTGAAGAGGCCCTGAGCCTGTGGCCAGACATTCTCGTACCTTCTAGGCCCTGAACCGTATCCAACCGCCGCCCTGCCCCTCTGTTCAAGGACTGTAGGGACCTCTGCTCCGGAGCTCTCCATTCCTACCAGGCAGAGCCCATGCGAAAGCTTGGGCTTGTATATACAGATCTGGGGGGGGGGAGGTGTGGAACTGAGAGAAGAGCCCCAGCCTGCGTCAGGGGACTTGAAGAATCCTGGCTTTGCTGCGGCACAACCTGAAGTCTCTTAAAACTCCAGCACTGTTTTCTCTACTCCAGCATGACTGACTGAGGAGTGGAGGGGATGCCGTGCTTCTAACGGAAAGAGTACTGAGCTGGGAGGCAACAGTACCCAGCAAAGGAGATGTGTAACACACATCTGAGGCACAGATTTCCCCGGGCCCCATAATAGCTGGAGTAGAGAAACAGAGCTCAGTTTATAAGCAAGAAGGATTATGGCTTAGACACAAGAAGGAATTTCCTGAAGGGTTGGGTGAGACATTGTTAACCAACACTGAGGTAGACTTCAAGAAAACTTTTGCCTCCAGACATTATGGACAGCCTTCTGTTCTGTCTCTGACAAACCCCGCTGTGTAAAGTCCTGTTAGAGTGGCCTTGTGGCAATCAATTCCCAGAACAGGGTTGTGGGGGAGCTTGATTCTGTTACATCACTCACTGATGCTGGGTACTATGTACAGAAGGCAGAAATATAGCGTGTTCCATCAAAAATTAGCATCCTGTGGACTACTAGATCAGCATCTTTGTGAGACTCATGGAAGACTATTTGGAGAAGCACAGACATCTCAGAAGGTCCGTGCTAAGGTGCACTGTGAGTTGCTACAAGGGGAAAGAAGGTCGACGTTTGTCCTCTGTCCATCCATTTGCTTTTTGCTACAGAACTCTTTGTCCGTATCATTGGCGTCAAAGCGATGCTGTCCAAGGGAACTCTCTGCAGTGCTGTTCAGCCTCAGCACTTGCTAGTTGGTGGCCAAGTGCAGCTACTGAACACCTGGAATGAGGCTAGTGAGGCTGAGGGAGTACATTTTTATCTGTAATGTAATCTTTGTTTAAAAAAACAACAATAAAGTAAGTCTCACTCTGTAGCCTCTATGAAGGCTTCAATCTACAGCAATCCTCCTGCTTTAGACTCTCCATTGCTGAGGTTACCTATGTGCACCACCATACCCAGCTCTGAAATTTTAATTTTGCTTAATTCAGATTTTAAATTTAAATAGTCACAAGTGACTTGGGACTGTTGCATGAGTCAGCTTAGATCCAGAGGAACCCAGTTTGACAAATACAGGGTTATTGCTGACAGTGCATTGAACTATTTTCCTAGGAACCTGGATTTAAGCCTCAACTCTACCACTTACTAGCTAAGGGACTCTAGGCAAGGGGGGTGGTTCTCCGGAGTTCTGTTTCCTCTTTTGTACCGAAGGAGTTTGATGTCCATTCACTGAACCGTTGCTGAATCCCTTCAACGAAACCCCAGCCTGAGAACTCTAACACACCCATTCCCTACAAACTCGCTTGTCATAACTGCTTCAAACCCATGTTGACCAACGGGGAGAGAACCCGGTGTGTTCCTGCACATGACCCACTTGTGAGCCTTCACAGGACCTGCTTACGGAAGCCCCTCGGAACCAGCATTCTCTCTCTGGGTCTGGGGGTCTCTGGAGTCTGGAGTCTAACTCAAATTCCCCCAACCCTTGCATTGTTTTCATCTACTCAAACTAGCTGTTCCCTAATGGTGCACCCAGTATCACAGCGACCGTCCTTCTGAGGATGTCCCTCAGGGAAGAGACCTTCAAGGTCCCTCAGTGAACCCAGGACCCAAGTCTATACTTCCTTACCTGACACCCACAGGTCTGGCTTTCCTTCCTAGGTCTCCTCCCTTCTTCTATCAATTCCTAATGGAGCCTCTTAATGCCCTCCCCAGACACAGAACCAGTCCCTTGCTACCCTTTCTCCTCCTTTGGCCTGCATCTCTCTTGGAAATGGGGGCTGCCATGCCCTCCATACCCCTGGGTGGTTGTAATAATAATTAGGTACAGATTAAGTATACCGGGCCAAAGCTCGGTGACTTTGTTTCCCGGGTAGCCCTGAGTAAACAGTCAGGAAAACTGGACGATAAATACAACAGCGTACACGTGGAGGTAGTTGAGTGTGAAGGCCTGCTGCCATGGGTGGTCCTGGCCTGGCCTGTGGTGCTGTGGAGATCGCTCTGTATAAATAAAATGCTGATTGGCCAGTAGCCAGGCAGGAAGTATCGGTGGGACAAGCAGAGAAGAGAATTCTAGGAAGTGGAAGGCTGAGGCAGAGAGACGCTGCCAGTCGCCGTGATGAAAGGCAACATGTTAAGATACCAGTAAGCCATCAGTTACGTGGCAACTTATAGATTAATAAAAATGGGTTAATGTAAGAACAGTTAGCAAGAAGCCTGCCACGGCCATACAGTTTGTAAGCAATATAAGTCTCTGTGTTTACTTGGTTGGGTCTGAGCGGCCGTGGGACTGGCGGGTGAGAGAAATTTGTCCTGACTGTGGGCCAGGCAGGAAAACTCTAGCTACACTGTGGTTTTGTTTTTAGATATTACTTGGATTCTAGGGTAGAGGGAGGCCTTGCTCAGAGCAGTTCTGAGAAGTTGAAAAATGAGCTTCTGGCAGAAGAGAGCACACACCCACGAGGACAGCCCGGAGTGATCTGCAGGATCACAACCACCTGTACAGCTGACTGGTGCAGGTGGCATGCTAGGCTCAAGCACTGGCCACCAGTACACAGCAGTGGCCTGCATCTGACTGACAGTGAGTGGGCACACAGATGCCACCTGGAAGACGTGGACACATATGTTTGTTGGCTCAAATTAGCTAAATCTCATAAACACTGAATGTATGTCTCAGATTGTGTGAGGCACACAGAAAATGCCTCTCCAAACCTGTGTTTGCAGAAAGAAAAAAGAAAATGCTTTATCAGGAATTGACCTTGGACCTTGTTTCATCAGCAAAACCTGCTCTCCGGGGGAAGATACTCTTCAGCTCATCAAGTACAAACGCATTCAATTTCGTATCTCCCCCACCCCGCCTCCCGCTTTGTGTCTCCTTAACAATGAGGCTGAAAATGTGGGAATTGAGTTTGCAGATACAAAAAGACTTGGCAGTTGGCCAGTCTCCCTGCAACCTAGTTCCATGCCCAGGTAGTACAGGCAAAGGGTGCTTATGGGCACTGTTTTTCTTTTACACGTACAGAGGGAGAGGGGCAGGGGAGAAGGAGATGAGAGACAGAGAGACAGAGGACTGTACCTCTTTTTTGTCAGACCCCCCAACACTCCCTTGCTTGTTGTGAGCCCCGAGCCCACAACCTAGTGGAAGTGAACAAAGCCAACCTGTCTGGGCATGAGGCTAGCCTGGGCATGGGGCTAGCCTGGGCATACGTACATTCTGCTTTGGCACAGATGAGACAGGCGGTGGTGCAGTTGAAGAAGTTCAGGATCCCAGCCACAGCCACGCTGATGTCGGTGTTGCTGGGGTGAAGATTCAGGGTGGTAAATCTCTGCAACTGGAACCTGACAAACTCCTCGGGGGCCACTTTGAAATGAGGGACCTGGCAGGAGGAGAAAAAAAAGAGGGGGGAGGAGCAAGAAGGATCCAGAATGAGTGAGAGAGGGAGAGCAGGATGGGTCACCCAGGCTGCAGCTGCATATGCCTTCTTTTGCTTAACACCTTTGCCATGAGAAGGAACAGAAGCTTGCAGGATCTCCAAGGCCATGGGAGTAGGATGTGATAACATCTTTGAAAAGACCCATTACAAGCCATCCTTTGGCTAAAGACCTCTGGAAATGCTCTGTGGTATAAGAGTCCAGTCCCTGTTGAAGGCACAGTCCTTACAGTCCATCTGTAGTATTTATTATCTGTAGTTAATAAATTGGAGCAGAGACGGCAAGAAGAGACAAACCATTTCCTGTAGGTTAGAGAAGAGGCCTTCAGCCAATCCTACGTAGCTGGCACACACTAGTTCCCAGCAAGCTTTCTGGGTAAATCCTAGGGGCAGGGCACAGATAGGAATGAGCCTGAAGAGCATTCGAGCCTCTGGATGGAGCCAGATGGACAAACACCTGCCCTGGATCCATCAGAGCGATGTTGGCTTCCTTCCACAAGTACCAGCGATGTTTCCAGACGGTGCTGTCTTCCTTCTTTTTGCGGGGAAGGAGATATTAAGAGGCACCAATGGCGGCTTTATTGACAGCTTAGGCTACTTGGTAGGTAATAGGAAAGTTAAATCGTAATAAGCTGCCATCCACCTTGATTTTATTCAGACACTCTCATCCCTGGCACTCAGAGCTGGGAGAGCTGAAACTGAGCACGAGTTTGTACTGATGCAAAAGCAAGTGAGATTGAAAGCAGACAGCAGAAAGAATTTCCCGATGATGAGGTGCTTGGCTTCTAGAATGGATTATTCAGAGGCGATTACCCAAGTTTTCTCTGCCTGGCTTTGCTCAGAGGCTGTGCTACAGGGGTCTGGGATAATGCTGTGATGGTCTCTGTAGGACTGCATCATCTTATCCTTTTACGATTTAGGGAGAAGCCTGCCAGAAACCAGGGCTCTTTGCAAATTGAGATGGGAGGAGAGCAAAGATCTAGGAAAATCCGAAGAGAAAATTACTGAATTCAACTAGGCTTAGCCCTTGAACCATGGACGGAGGACAACTATAGCTTGGTTTTTGTTTTTGTTTCTTCACCTGGGATTGCGTGGTGTGGAACTGACAAAAGCCTGGCGAGTTTGAAGGCTGGCTCTCGAGATCAGAGCTGACCTGGTGCACTTCATGGGGGTCTTTCCGCCTGCTTGTGTTTTGTATCCCACACAATTGTTCTAAAATGAGTAACATGTATACCTTGAAGGCAAGAGGGGTGACAAAGGAGTCAGATGATGAGCACAGCTGGGTACAAGCCAGGTGGCCTGGCCGATTCAGATCCAGACATTGCCTTGGCATCTGTGACCTGACTCCTCCCTGGGTGACAGTCAGCCCATTGGGTTCCACCAGCAGCTAGCCAAAAGAGCTCTGCCTATTAGTTCCCCCATGGTGAGGAGCCCTTGGAGACAGCAATGGATTCATAACTCCTGGCCCTGGATTCAGGGAGGGGTCCTTCAGGAAGGAGAAGGATACGTGGTTTTTGGATTCTACAGACTGGTTTGTGTCTAGGTTCTACTGTGTGATTCAGGAGCAAACCATTTAACCTGGCTAAGCATCATCCAAACAGAGCTGACCTCTGGTGCAGCTGAGAGTCGGGAAGAGAGAATGGGATTCTGCATTCAAATAACAAAACAGCTTTAAACTCCCACACAGTCAGTGCCTGGACAATGCCTGGCCCCCCACCCTCTTTTCTCCAATTGCAGAAGTTTCCAGAAGCCCTTTTAGCTGCACAGGGGAGAGGGTGGAGGGGTCTCCCCAGGACAGGGCAAGTGGTGAATCACTAGCAGGGGCCATCTGGGAGGCTGCTGGGGAGGCAGCCAGCTAGCTGCTCTGTGGCCTGGACAGGGGTAGCTAGGCCTCACCCTGCTAGTTTGCTCTCTCTCTTGGAGAAAAATCAATCCATGATAGATCCACGATTGCAAATTTGTTCCAGGAAGTCACCACAGTGGGACTAAGGGGAGAGCATGAGGAAGGAAGCAGCCTGCTATTGGGGTCTCAGAAATATTAGCAGCCTTTAAATGCCTGGGACCCACGGCAAGGACTCCATGGCTTTTCCCCAGAGCCAGGCCTGATAAAATATGAACCAAAATGCACAGTCTGAGTGTCAGTCAAGGTGGGGAGGAATATGACCCGACAAAGGAGGGTCACTGCCTGGCTGCTCTCTGGGCAGTGCCTCCAGGTTGGACCAACTGTGGGGGATGCTGCGAATCAGTGGCTCCCATGACCTCTGTCCTAAAAGGCCACACAGTGTAGAGGGACTTGCGAGCCACTGTGAAACAGCTCCAGCTCCAAGGCAGGGCTACTCTGGAGTGGGGGCTGGGGGAGGAGAGCAAAGGGCAGTGAAGGGAGTGTGGTGGGGAACGAGGGAGAGAAGAAAGAGAAAGAGTCAGCGAAAGAACGTGGGAGCTCCGATGTCGGCAGCCCAGGTGGGTGATGATCAGAGCCAAGGCTGGAGTTACAACCTGCCACATAGCACACTTGACTGCTACCTGAAGCACAGCAGCGAGAAAGATTTAAATTAAACGTCAGCTCCTGGCGGAGCCTGTGAAATGCTGCCGGGACGGTGGCAGGACAGAGCGGCTCTGTGGTCTGAGCTAGCCTAAGAAGCATCTTCCAGGATAACTGAGACAGGAAAGAAGGTTCTAGGGGTCCGGGAGGAGCAAATGCAGCCCCCCTCCCCCATGACAGGTGTGGCTATTGGCTATAAGACACTTGAACATTACAATTCCGAGAGGGGAGTTAAAGAACCAGGGCCTGCTCACAAAGCCCCAATCACAGCATCAAGAGGTCAGTTCCCGGAAGCCTGGGTAGGAAGAAGCCTGTCTGTGACTCCCCACTTTGGTAAAGGTGCCTGCTGTGGGGATGTTAGGCTTTCTCTGAAAGGGCTCCCAACTATTCCCCAGAGTCAGATGGAAAAGCTGCTGGAAAGCCAAGCCTCGGGTCTCTAGTACAGATGTGAGATGCTGCTGCCTCCCCATGCTCCTCCCTGAAGCCAAGCTTCATCTAATTCCCACAAACTGGTCCAGAAAGCCTTGGGGACACAGAGAGGCTGGCAGTGGGGTGCAGTCCTCTTGTCCACTGTCTTCTGGGGATGCGTTTTCAGGAGAAAGGCCTGCAGCTTCTAGAAAGGCCCTACAAAGATGCCTACAATAGGCAGACTCTATAAAGCCCAAGTTGCTAGGAAACCTGTCTTCCAGCATGTTTGTCTCCCATGAACTGGAGCCAGAGGGAACGGCCTCCACACTTTGGGCCCAGAGAGACTCCAGTCAGAGGTCACACCTGTGGGCCAACATCACACTTGGAAGAGCAAAGGCAGGAACTAGCAAATAGCAAAAACAAAATAAAATCTCTTTCCTTATGCACTCAGAAAGCAGAGGCTTTTAAATTTTATTCTCACAATAAAATGGAGCAGCAGCTTCTCCCCTCAAGGCATCTTCCCTGGAATCCCAAACAGACAGACCACCAATACCCTGTCTGCATCAAGGAGAGTGCAGGGCTCACACCTCTGCCCCCTCAGCCTCATGCCAGACCACCAGCCTCCGTCGCTCTGCCTCACAGAGAGGCCACTGAAGGCACTGCCCTGCCATGGGACCCTAAGACACTGAGCTTAGCTTGGAAATCCTGTGGGCGAACATCTCTCCATTCCTTCAGCACTTAGAAAAAGAAAGCACTTCGCCAGTGGTCACTCTGTCTTATAATTTGCATTGACGGTATTGTTAATGGCATGGCTTCCTTGGGCCCTTCTGCACTCAAGGATCCAGCCTACAGGCTGGACCATCCCTGGTGCAGCCTCACACTCACCTCCTTCTCTCCACAGATGTTGCTGATGATAGAGCTGGAGGCTGGGCTTGACGATGGTCCCAGGACAGCGACCACTCCCTTGGGGAGGATCTGACACACTGCAGCCAGGGTAGGAGCAGGAACGGAAAAGAAAACGTGGCATTCAGATGATGCAGCTCTGTCCTGCCTAAGTCCTTAGACATTACCCAATGCCTTCACCTTCTGCCCATGCCCCATCCAGGACCCTTTCCACCCCTTCCAAACCCAAGTCTCTCCTCCTCTCCCTGGTCTGCTAGGCTCTCAGACAGTTTTATTGGTGTTTATGGGCAGTATTAAATGAGGAAATGACCCAGGTTATGACAACATACAGCCACAGCCAAAAGGGGGTATAAATTGTCTTGGGCCATCACTGAAGGACAGAGGTAGTGGAGAACCCAAGGTGCCCCCCACACTCCCTGTCTGGTCTGCTGAGGGTTAGGGGACCCAGCTGCTGCAATTCAAGGTCCAGGTGGTAGCAGAGTGGTGGCCAGCCTTCAATCTCTTAACATCTCAGATGCAGAGACAGTTGAGGAGGAAGAAAAGCAGACAGAAGGGGACAGAGGTGGCCAAGAGATGCCAGTAGAGAGGTAAAAGGCAGACAATGGAAGTCAAGGGAGGCCGGTGAGAGAAGACAGAGAAAACAAGAGGTAGAGTGAGTGTTGTCTGTCAGCCCCTCTGGCTGCCTCGCCCCAGAGCTGGCTCGCTCCTGGGGGTCTTGACCTTGCTCTTCTTCAACTGGGAAGGTGCTCTTCCCTCCTGGACTCTAGACACTCACCTCTCAAGGGTTACCCAGACACCTTCTTTCCTCAGACCTTCCCCGCTCCCACATTCCTAGTTTGCACCTCTCCTCTTAGATACTTTGTCCAATTCTTTGGTGTGGTACAGAGTTCTCCTCTCTGCTCACTAGATTTCTCCATGTTTTTCATGAATGTGCATACATAAAGATGCTCATGTGTGTGCACGCACGCGCACGAGTGTGATGTGGAAGCCAGAAGTCACTGTTGGTTGTCTTCCTCTCTTGCTCTCCACCTTCATTTCTATGGCAGGGCTTCTCACTCAACCTGGATCTCACTAATTTGGCTAGTTTGGGTGGCTGAGCAGTGAGGCCCGAGGATCCACCTCTCCTTGCTCCAGCATGAAGCAGTAGATGCACATCACTATATCCAGCTTGTCTGTGGGTGCTGGGCATTCAAACTCAGCTCCCCATGCTTGTGCAGCGAGCACTTTGCCTGGTGAACCTTCTCCGTAGACTCCCTCCCTCTCTAGATCACAAACCCCTCCAGGCAGGCCACCCTGCTAGACATCTTGGTGTCTAGTACAATGTTTTAGATAGGATCCCAGATGGCCTTCATGGCTGAATGCTGAATGATGGGGCATGTGGTCAGAAGAGGAAGGGAGAATTAAGATTACAGAATGCTAGAGACTGGGGGAAGGAGGATAGGAGGGAAGGAGGGAACAGAAAGTGTCTGAGCTCATTCTCTGCACACATCAGAGCCGGGCCACCGTCCTCAGGCTGCATAGAGGCTCTCCACTGCACACATCAGTGATGTCAGAGCCCAGACACCATCCTCAGGCTGCATACAGATGTTCCCACTGCACAATTTGATACTGTACCCCAAACTGAAAGCCTAGGTCCACACACATTTCCCTTTTATTCATGACAGAACTCATTTCTCAGAAACTGCATGTGAGGGAATGCTACATATGCTGGTCTGTGGAGAGAGCAACCAAGCCCCCCCTGAAGCCTGGCACTCCTTCCTGTGGAAAGTCCTAGCCATCAGCCAAAACAGCCATGGGATCAACTGCACAGGACACAGGTAGCAGGGGAAGACTCCAGGGTTCAAATCACAGAGTTGTGGGTGTGCAATATGAACTTTAGAACTGCTCTACCCTCTCTTTACCTGTGGCCTCCAGAATCTCAGAGCTGCAGAGGACTCAACAGTACTGAGTGTACCCGTCCCCAGGGGCATACAGCCTGGTGGCCAGGCCTGACCTAGGAAGAGCCTCAGCAGAATGCAAGCCTTCCCATGCCCGACTGTGTAGCTCCCCCTGCCTGCTGGATGCTTTCCATGTCATCCCAGCATGACAGTCTTAGGAAGGAGTCCTTCCTCCTGATGTTGTGACACACATTAGGTTGCAGAGCCAGTCACGGTCGGAGTCAGCTTTGGGCTTCGAGGCCCCGGCCCCATTCACTATATAGTCCGGTTCTCCACAGCCAGGCCTTCCCCTAGCTCTCTCCTCCACAACCATAGAGCCTCCGTGCTTATAGAGGGCTCTCTCTGAACCTACCTTGTTCTATTGCATCTGCAGGTGCAAAAGGTCCTCACCACCTGTCACTGGTCCTCCCCCAGCTCTCTTTCCCAACAGTTGATTGTGCTGTTCTTTGAGATTTCCAAACATAACACTGTCTGGTGCTGCTTCTCCTCTACTTCTGAGAGTCTCTTCCTTGGCTAATGACTCTTCCTTATCTGCTTAAGCCAGGTTTTACCTCTTTCTGTTTACCTTCCTCTGCCTAAACAAACTTACCCTTGCTGCCTTTGCCCAGATGATGCTACCAGTTGCTCATGGCAAGTACAACATCAAGTTCTAAGCACCACCTTGCCTTAGCCATGGTGCCTGCCCTCCGGCACCTCCTTTTCAACATGGCAGAGTTCGAGTATGAGCATGGACTCTGTTGCCAAAGTGCCAACTTCTGAGAGGCCGTCATATTCCTTACAGTTGGAATTACAGATGGTTGTGAGGACCAGGAACCAAACTCAGGACCTCTGCAAGAGCAGCAAGGACTCTTAGCTGCTGAGCCCTCACCCCAGTCCCCCAAATGTATTCATTTTTAAAGTTAGCCACAAAGTGATGGGCTTCATTACGCATTTTCATACTCATGCATCTCTATGCTTTGCTCTTATTTATCCCTCCTCTGTCAGCCAGTGCTTGCTGATCTCCCTCTTCCCCCAGGAAGATTCATTTTATTCCCACTTTACAGATGAGGAAATGGAGGGTTAGCGTGTACGTAACTTATTCAAGCTCACATAGGTACTATATGGCTGAGCTGATCTTGACCTTGGAGGTCTACTGACACCAAGGCTCATGTTCTTAACCACTCTGCTTCACTTCCCTTAGCTCCTGAAGGTCAAAGGCCACAGTTACTCTTGATTCTTCCACACCTTCCCTCTGACTGCATCCATTCCCTTACTGGGGCTAGGCTCTGCCCACCTGACCTGACTTCCTATGGTGTCTTCTCCAGGACTCCCCATTTCCAATCTTTTCTCCACACGGTAGTGTACATTATAATCATTAAACATTGGTCTGTTGCTTCAGTCTGTCTTATGTAATCCTGGCACCCTCCAGCCCTTACAGTAACACACCAAGGCGTCCTAGCCTAGCCATACCACAGCCTTCTTGACTTTCACATGGGAAACTGGAAATAACCATCAGGGGATAGTTAGAAAGAGTGGGTCATATGCCCAAATAGAATGGTATTTAGGCATTTAAGATGTATGTGAACAGTTAATAATAGCATTAAAATTATTTATGTAATAATATTAAGAGAATTAAGTAGGATATAAAATTATATGTGCATCTACATGAAGCCGAAGCTAAGCAAATACAGGGGCTAGTTATGCACTGAGGAATGATCCAAGGAAGACATGATTAGTGCCAACATTTACCAGGAGATAATTATGGCCCATTCAGCACACATCTTAGGAGCGGATTTGTGTAATTCTGAAGCAACCTGATGAAACAGGTACAAGGACCTGCATCTTCACTTTGCAGACACAAGAACAAGTCAAGAAAACCAAGGAATAGAGTGCAGCTTGGACAGCTTGGCCCCTGTCCCCAGGACCAGCTCCTAAACCACAGCCTTCCACAGAGAATGGCAATTAACTGGAATCTTCGATGACACTGACTTGGCTGTGGGAATGTTCTGTGGTTTTCTTTTTTTATTTCTTCACGCTCTGTAATGAGCATGTATTCTTTTATTATATGTTATAAGGAATGTGTTAAAAAAAATCTCCTGATGACAAGTAAAATTTAAGAGGTCTGATCTGCCTGTCACCCTGCCTTCCCAGCCCCGCCCCCCGCCCCCTGCGTCCTCCTGCCCCCCCCTCCCCAACCCACCCCACCCCCATGCCTCCTCCTGTACTGTGCCTGTCTCTGTCTTCCTTCTCCAGACTCCTGAGCAGTTAGTTCTACCTAAACCAGGTGTTCCCAACCTGACCAGCTGCCTGTGTTCTGCGAGAAAGAGTCGGGAGTGTTAAGGGGTGTGTGCGGGTGTGCGTGTGCATGTATGTATGTATGTGTGTGTGTTGTTCATTTTTCTCTGGAAACCCGGCTGAAATGTAACATTTCCTTTGCTTTTAATGCATATAATAAAGCACAGTATATTTGCAGCCCATGTACCTTTGTCACCAACAGAAATCACTGATGTTTTCATATCACATTACAAATATCATTTATATTCATGACTAGTTCAACCTCGTTCTAGTGGTTAGACCCAAGGCTGGGCTTGGCTATGAATACATTTATAAATCACAGCTATTAATACATCACTATTAAAATATTTTGGCTGCTTTTCTATATAATTGGTTTCCCTGGTCAGCTATTTTATTCACTTTAAAGCACTTCTCTAAGACAGGGTTCTTTACAAGCTAGTGGGAACTCATGAACTTTAGACCAACAGCTGTGGAGCCTCCGTGGGACTGGACTAGGCCCTCTGCATAAGCGAGACAGTTGTAAAGCTTGTACCTGCTGGCAGTAGGATCAGGATTTATCCCTGGTGCATGAGCTGGCTTTTTGGAGCCTATTACCTATGGTGGGACACCTTGAACAGCCTTGGTGCAGGGGGAGGAGCTTGGACCTGCCTCAACTGAATGTGCCAGGCTTTGCTGACTCCCCATGGGAGGCCTTACCTTGTCAGAGGAGGGGATGGGGGGAGGGCTGGGGAGGAAGGTTGTGGAGGAAGTGAGAGGGGGGAAGAAAGGGAGATCTGTGGTTGGTATGTAAAATGAATAGAAAATTTCTTAATAAAAAAAATATTTTCTAAAACCATTACAAAAAAGATAGGGTTCTTTAGCACTCCCGGCCTGCCATGGTCTAGACTTTCTCTTGTTCTTCTGCCCAGGAAACTCATATTGATCCTCTAATACCCAGTTCAGATCCTGCCCCCAGGCAGAAAGCCTCATCATGTCCTGCATCTGAGCCAACTGCCTGTAGAATCATGGCAATTCCCCTGTTCTCCAGATGCCTCGCCAGCTTATGCTCCGAGCATACTCATGATAGCTCTCAGCAGAGGGATGTTTTTTCTAAAGATAAATGCTTATGGAAGGTCACAATCCCAAGTTTGGATGCATTTTCTCAAAATAGGTGCTAAAATCTTCTCTAAGTAGACAGATGTGTGGCTATTTATCAGCTAAGCAGCCCTAATCCAAAAGTCCTAAATCCTAAACTTTTTGAGCATTGGCATGATGCTCAAAACACTTGAGATTTGGGGTTTCCAGTTTTGTTTTGTTTTTTTATTATTATTAGGAACTCTCAACTACTAATGTCTATGCAAACAATTCAAATTCCCACCCTCGACCCCACCAGGAAACACTTCTGGGCCCAAGCATTTCACTTAAGGGATATTCAACCTGCACAACGTGTGACTGTAAAAACACATTTGTCTGCACATGGGTCATTACTGGAGACACTCTTTAGTGTCAGACATGTGTAATGTGTGCACCTTCTACAGTCTCAAAAGTTCTGAATTCTTTTTTTTTTTGTTTTGTTTTTGTTTTGTTTTGTTTTGTTTTTCGAGACAGGGTTTCTCCATGTAGTTTTGGTGCCTGTCCTGGATCTCACTCTGTAGACCAGGCTGGCCTCGAACTCACAGAGACCCACCTGGCTCTGCCTCCCAAGTGCTAGGATTAAAAGCGTGTGCCACTGCTGCCCCGCAAAAGGTCTGAATTCTAAACCTGTCAGGCCTCAGGAGCTTGGGGTCCTGGGTATGACCTTCTGAGTGCCCCACGCCCATATCCATTTGTCCATTGGCTCACTGTATCCTATACTTTTAAGAACGGGGGACATCTGGTCATCCCTGGCATAAAGCAATTCAGTTGAACTGATGTGATCCAAGGTGAGTCCAGGGCAATGGGACGGTCCTCCTCTCAGCAGTATGGCCTGCAGAATCCCTGAGATGGTGGAGTTCTTGTTCCTTAGGGAGGATGCCCAACTCAGTAGATATGGGAAACAGCCACAAAAAGGCCTCATCTCTAGAACTTCTGGGCCCTGATTCCACAGGCCAAAGCCACCAGAGTGACGGCACTGAGAAATGGGTTGGAGGGACATCAAGGAAGGACATCAAGATGCCCTAACTCTGCCCCCAGGGAAGGGGAAGAACAAGGAAGCGGTCATGACAAAGCTTTCCAGCCAGCAGAGGAATCAGAAGGCAATTTGTTAGGGCAGCTAAGAGAATAAAGGACCAGGATGTGGCGTTGCAACCCCATGGAGGAACTTCTCTGTGGCTCCCAAGTCCATCTGGAAGCTGGGCTCATATCAGACAGGAACAGCGCAGAGTGGGCAGGGCCGGCCGTGAGACATATGTTCCAGAGGGGTCAATCCAGGTGCCAGTGGACGTAGGTCCTTGTCTCTGCAAGGTAGGTTCTAGATGAGCTACTCAGCTACTTGCAGGGGCTAAGCATCCCACTGTCACGGGGCTAGGAGGGCCACAGAGCAGGAAAAAACAAAAAACTGGGCATGACTCAGTCCTTGGCACAAAGGCACTTCAAGGTGACTCTGGAGAGCAAAGGTGTCTCCTTGTTCCTGCACATGTCACTCTTGGAACACATCAAGAGGCCCAGGCTGTCCTACAATCAGGCAGCAGCTGCCTCTGTTTACTCTGACACATCCTCTGGCACCAAAGCTTTCCATGGACACCCCTTGCTCCTGTCTCCTGGCAGGCTGAATGAATCGGACTTGCTGGGCGAGCCAGGAAAGGAAGTGTATGAGGGGTGAAGAGTACAGCTCCCTGCACTATCCATGCTCCAGAGTGGGGCCTGGTTCCAGAAACCCCCACCTCCTCCTCCTTCCCTAATAGTCACAGAAGGAACAACACTATTCCCCGGGGCTTCCCGTGGGCCAGGCTTCCAGCTGGCAAGCACGCTGCCCCTGAGAGGGAGGCGTGAATCTATGATCACAAGGATGGGTAAAAGTTGCTGTGCGCTCACACCAGGCCATGTGCTGCTCCGAGTGTGTTAAATACTTCCATTCTCACACCCCCAGCCCCCACTAACCTTAGGGAGGAAGAGTGCTAGGCATACCCATTTCCATAGGAATTTTATTATTCTCCCAAGAGGACTTGAAGGAACAGGGCAGTAGCCCATACGTGGTAGAACCAGGGCTAGAATTCTGGGGCATACAGGTGGCCCCAGCCCTGCGTGTAGCTGTTGGTTTCTACTGACCTTCCTATCTGACCATCAACCATGCCTGCTGTAAATTCTTTGAAAGACTCATGTTCATCAGCCACTTCGCCCCACTGTACCCCTGGTGTCCAGACTCAAACCTTTGCTTGGGCCATTGTGCCGCCTACCTGGATGCCAGCGTCTGTTTACCTATGGAACATTCCAAGGCTTTGCCTGGAGTCTTGCCTGACCATCTGGCCTGTGTCCTAGCTCTGACATGAGCCACTCTCTGAATACACCTTTCTTTCAAGACCACCTAAGACCCAAGTCACTTTGAAGAATGTGTGTTCCTTAACTTCTTCCTCGAAAAAGACCATGAGCCGCAGTGGCTTCACCTGCGATGTGAGAGGACTGGACCAGATTATTTCTGAGCACTGTCATCCGGTGTGTTTCTGAGTTTACGCTAGGAAGTGATGAACTCAGACAGCACATCAAGGAATGTTTGATGAATGACTCATCACTCATCATATTTGCATGCCTTTCTCTTCTAGCTTCTCCTTACCCTGGCCCATGTGTGTATTGGGCTGGGGGGAGGGGGGGATGCCCAAATATGTATGTGTGTGTCTGTGTCTGTATGTATGTGTGTGCAACTGGGTGTGCTTACAGAGGCCAGCCATCAACCTTGGGTCTTGTTTCTCAGGCACCATCCACCCTGTTCTGTTTTGTCTGGAGCTATCGTCTCTCACTGGGCTAGAACCCAGCAAGTAGTCTAAGCTGGCCAGTGAGCCTAAGAGATCTACTTATTTCCACCTCCCAAGCACTGAGATTTACAAGAGATAGCAAGCATTTTACCTCCAGAGCCATTTCCTTGGGCCATCTGAACTGATTTTGAGGGCATGCTGACCCTCAATTCTCAGAGGCAACCCTGAATCACTGGAGGTCATAATGACCAGACAGAGCCTTCAAGAAGCCTAAGAAGAATGGACTGAAAGAGTGAGTTGGAACATATTAGACATGTGCCAGGCACCCCGGAGCCTCCTGAGGTCCTGGTTCTCTGGTGTGTCTTCTGGGTTTCAAGGGGAGACAATGTGGAGAGTAGACGGTATGCTTGGCCTCACATCACCTCACAGACGAGGTGAGGGGTTGACGGGGAGGCCCCTGCTTCCAGCTCTACAGTAAATTAAGCCTCAAATTGGCTCTGGCTGCATCAGGGATGGTGCCTACGGGTATTTGGGTGGTAAAGGGGTGGTGCTTAGTTCAGCTCTCATACATTCTCCACAGGAGACAGTGATCTAGAGAGCGCGGGATGCTGAAGTCTGATGCGTTTTAGGAGCTCCTTGCAAAGGAAAGCTTGTGGTGGAGAAGATAGAGTGGGAAGCGGGAAGGGCAGAGTGGGAGGGAAATGGCCTAATAGGTCTTGTCCATTCCTCTCACTTCAGATCTGTGAGCCAGGCAGGCGGAGTTAGCAAATCTAACATCTAGAAGCCCGAGGCGATAGTGGTAAAAGGGCAGAGGTGGGGGAAGTCCCGAGAGTGTTGGAGGAAGCTTCGTAAGTGACCCTCGCTCTAACTAAACCTACTGTATGAAAATCGGCCTGTGTGAACCAGGCTGAATGGGGGGTGATTTTTTTTCCTCGTATCTTCCCAGTTATCCAGGTTGGCTGTTAATTAATGCCCTGTGTGATACTTTCCATCTCTAAGCCTCGTGTGCAGCGAACAGATGAGGGGTGGGGGGTGGGGGGCGACCTCTAGATTCCAGCATCTTCACCTTCGGTACACTTCCTCATCTTTGATTCTCAAAATAACCTCTGCTTCCCTGGACTGGCTGGCCCACCCTGAATGTGATTCATTAAGTGTGGTGTGTACAGAGCTTTTTGAAAAGCTCCTATTACCACAGTAAGTCAAAATAGCCCTGTTGGATCGCTAAAGTCCCAACTTCAATCACAGCCTTGACTTTGCACAACCAAAAACATCACCAGCAGGCTCTTTGATCTTCTTGAAGCACAGTCCCTGGCCACAGGGTGATAGGTGAGGGGTTGGGAGGGTCCTCCAAGGCACTGGATCCATGCAAATGTCTTAAATTAGCAATGAAAATCAGACCTGGACCACTAGCCCAGGGAAAGCCCGGACTGTGGTACAGAGCAGCAGCTGGCACGAGGTGACCCACCGCAACTTTCAAAGGCTCAAAGCTGTCAGAAGCCTCAAATGCAGAAAACTGGAAAGAGAATGGGAACGGCCAATTATGAGGGATGTTGACATTAAGCGAGTCACCTGAGAAGAGCCTGGGAGAGAGTGTAGCCCTCTGGGACAGCTGAGCTTTGAAATGCGGGACAGAAGAGGCCGTGGTGAGGTCTGGGGGGAAACTGCTCAGCTAAGACAGGAGGGAAAATCACCTAACCGCAAAAGCTAGAGCCGCCACTCGCTGAAGACGCCGTGTGTGCACCCACCGAGGGGTGTGTGTGCGTCACCCACGCTGTCGCATGGCACACCTGGATGAGACAGCTGCCACTATCACTTGACAAGTGAGCAAACCTGAGGCATAAAAATGGCTACAGAGCCTTTCTACACCACACAGGGAGAGCTCGGGCAGGTCTAATTCTCAAACCCTTGATCCTAATGGTCACATCCCTTACATGTCTCCCCAAGCAGAGATCAGCGTGGCTAGCCCTCTCCATCCAAGGATCCTGTTCCTTCTACCTGCCACTGACACCAATGAGCCTAGCTTTAGCCACTGCAAGAACCCATCATTCACCTATCTCCTTACCTGAGGATTAAAAAAATAAAAAAACTAGGCTGAGGCCTTTCAAAGAACTATCTGGTAGCGTTTAAAACCCACTATGGTGGTATACTCTGACTTCAGATGAAAGACACTGGGGGTAGAAAGATCCAGAAGCCATCTGAAGCATGCCTCAAACACACCGAGATATAAAAGCTGAACCGAAGGCCACTTGTTAATAAAATACTTGGTGCCTAAAAAGGGGGCATTAAAAAGATGTCCAAAGCCCTGCAATGAGGAATAAAGATATCAATTTCCTTTATTCCCTGATTCATCTGGCTTAATATGTTAGACGCACTGACTTTACCAAAGCAGGTTGCATGGGTCACTGGGAGAGGAAATTTCTTCCCGCCAATGACGCCATCTACAATGGGCAGACATGCATTTGGTCCTGCTGGGGAGGCCCCGAAGAACTGACAGGAAGGAGCAGGGAGCTGGTTTTCAAAGAGTGGGCTGCAGAACTCTGAAAAAATCCAGACCCTTGTCTGACACCCGAGTGAAGAAATTCCACAGACCAGACTAGGAGACTCATAAGAAGTTTGTTGTGGGTATTTCTGATTTTATTCAGAAGGTCTTGAACAACCTGTCTTCCTTTCATTGTGCTAGAAATTAATCTTGATGTCTTCTTGGACATTTTTCTGTTCCCTGATAAGTTCTTGTTGGGTAGAATCAGGTACAATAGGCTCTTGCTACATGTTTATTTACTGAATGAATGAATGAATGGTTTTCATACTGGATCCACCATACCCTGTTCTGGGAGAATGTGTATCAGTAGCTCCTGTTAGCCTCAATGGCCCTACTCCTCGCATAGCATAAACCACCCTCACTCACAGCTGCTGGACCAGGAGAGGACAATGTCCCCGAGGACAGTCAATGTCTGTTTGCAGTCTAGCAAACACCTGCCTCGTGTGAGACGGGCCACAAAGCAAGACGAGCAGGCCCAATCAGACCCTCCACTTTGGAGATCCAGAGAAACGAAGGAGGACATCCATCTCACACTTCTCCCCTTGAGGCTGGGGAGACATCACGGAAGGAGGAGCAGAAAGACCATGGGAGTCCAAGAGGACCAGAGCAGACCTGCGTCTCTTGGACATGACGGGACAGCGGCACTCAGGAACTCACAGCAGCTGGAAGCGCCTGCCTGCATAAGACCCGGATAAGATCAAACCATCCACCACAACAGCAGGGAGAGAGGAGGGGGTCACAAGCCCCTCCTCCCAGCTCAGGAGCTTCTGGCAGTTGACGGTGCTAGGGGAAGGAAGGCCAGTTGTTTCTCTTTAGAAGTGTGGCCCCTGATTGGTTGGCCATGCTCCAGATAATGGCCTCACACCCTTGCCTATATGAGCAGCACAAACCAGACTGATTAGGTTATTTATAAACAAGAAAAGACAGGAAATTCAGAGAGGTGGGGTGTGATGGATACGGGAAGAATTAGGGAGAAGGTTATGGGGATGAATATGATCAAAGTACATTGTATGTCTGTGGGAAATTCTCAAAAATATTAATAAAAACATATTTTAAAAAACAATAGTAGGGAAGGCTGACACTGTATATTCTGAGGTGTCGGTAGACCCCGTGAGTCCAGAGGTCCTGTCTACCTTGTTTCCAACACTGTTCCTAAAGCAAAACATCCAAAATCATAGAGGAAACACTCAATAAAAGCTCCAAAGTGAAGAATCAGAGGGCATCATCCTGGGCAGCCATTATGAGACAGGTGCATGATGGATGAACTAGGAAAACTACCCAGCTGAGGAAGAGTCTGGGTCCAGCAGTCCAGCAGTACAGGATGTTAAAGAAGCAGTGAGGTCAGGAGAGAGACAGGGACAGAGAAACACACACACACACACACACACACACACACACACACACACACACACACACACACACACACACAAAGAGAGAGCGCTCTGCTGGTGGTTCTGGGGACCACAGCCTCCGTCCCCCATCATCTCCAGTGAGAACCTGTGTCCTTCCTATAGTCCTAACAGCCCATGCTGGAGCCACAGAGCATTGCAGCATCCTCCTGGGGAAGACCCCGTGACAGACATGAATAGTTAGACAAGCTGTCCTTTTCTTTCATTTATTTGGTGTTTGGGTTGGGAAAAGAAGAGCAGGGGACTCTCCAAAGTCTTGTGGAATTAATGTCAATCATCTGTCTGGGCTGAGCATCCCTTGCTCAGTTTGGATTCGAATGCCCTTCAAAGGTTCACATGGTGAAGGCTTGGTCATCATGTGACAGTGCTGTTGGGAGGTAGAGGAAACTTTAGGAGGTGAGGCCTAGCAGAAGAGAGTGAGGTCACTGGGGGCCTGTCCTTAAAGGGGATATTGGGGCCCTCATCCCTCCTCTTCCTGTCACATCTTGCTTCCTGGTTACCATGAGGTGGGCAACTTTCTACCAGAGGTCTCCACCATGACACTCTGTGTGTTCAAACTCCCACGGCAATAGGGCAGGTCAATCATGGACTCAGACCTCAAAAACTGTGCAGCCAAACATCTTTCCTCTTCTTAAGTTGATGTCTCAGGCACTTTGTCACAGAGCAGAAAGGTGACTAATGCTCTTTGCTTTCCTTCTGTACTGGAGCTGCTCATTTACAGCTTAGCTATAAGGCAGGGGCTCACTCAGTTAAGCCTAAGTACCAAGGCACCACCAGCACCAGACAGATCATAAGGAAGGTTTAGTGGATTTGTACAGGCTAGCTCTGTGCTCAGGAAAATTATCCCATACCTTTGAGCATCACTTGCTTTTCTGAAATAGAAATTGTATGCAACTCTCACACTATTGTTAGAAGTAAAAGCAGCATCCAGCACACAGGACCCACCTGTGTGCTAAGAGTAAGTTGGGTGACCTACTTTGTCTGAGAAACCCTACAACTCAAAGAGGATTCGCCTATATTTTGACTCATGCGACTCTCATAACAATATGCAAGATTTGCAAAGTAGAGGCTAGCACTCCCATTTTACTGATGAAGAAACTGAGGTATAGGTAGGCTGAATATCTTAGTCAAAGAAAGTGGCCATACTCCATTCCAAGTCATAGTATCTTCCTACATTCCTGCCTCCACACAAGAGCACAAGATAGAGCCAGGTGGAGTAGCTTACACCAGCGGTACCAGTACTTGGGAGGCTGAGGCAGGAGAGTTGCTGTAAGTTTGAAGCTAGCCTGGGCTACTTACTGAGCTCTAGATCAGCCTGGGCTACAGAGTGAGAGCCCATCTCAAAGTGAAACACTACTAAAGACTAGAAGTAAGAAAAAAGGGAAAGAGGGAGGAAGGGAGAAGGAAGGGAGGGAGAAGGAAGGGAGGGAGGGAAGGAAAAGGGCAGTCAGGTGGGCAACGGGTAAGCCAACACTCTTTTGCAATATCACAAACCTTTCTTCAAGCATGTGTATAGAAAGTGCCCAGGACATGAATGAATCAGCCTATGAGTGAATGAGTGAGTAAATAAATGAATGAATGAATGAGTAGATAATTTTGTGAACTAATATTCTATCTAATTCTTGATTCACAACAAAACCTAGGAATCTCATCTGGGCTGAGATTCTCACAAGCCTTCCCCATATATAACTCCCTCCCTGCCCCGGGAACATCCATATCAGAGGCCTGGCACTAGACACACACCCACCACCTCCCTCTGCCCGTCTGTCCGTTCTACGTACTGGTTTCTGCAGTTTCGTACTCGCTGTCTCTGAGAAGCTCGAAGATGTCCACTTCGACCTTGGCCTTGCCCAGTCTCTCCGGCGCGCGGTTGATGCGGTTCTTTGCCAGGGTGATGGAGAGCCGTTCCCCTCTGCTGCACTCCATGGGGTCATCCAAGATAGCAGCTGTGGGTAGGCAACCACATGGAGACAGTTGGTACATCGCCCACCACCGTTACCCCTCTTCCTTCTCCACCCTCCCCAAACTGCCATCTTCCTTTTCCAGGCAGCTCCCCAAATCCCTCTCCACCTCAACATCCGCAAAACCCTCCAGAGTAAGTTCCCTGCATGCTTCAGTCTCTGATTACAGACAGGTGTGGCAGTGAATTCTAATGGGATAGACACCTGAGGAATGATGCAATGCCACAGCCAGCCACCAGGGGTCCTACCTATCCGAGATCCCCAGCCTGGGTACAAAAATACCCTTGGAGACTTGTCCAAGTGCACGTGAGTGCTACCCTTTTGAAAATGGGATTCCAAGTACACAGGGAAACTCCCTGGGGAAGAGAAGGCTATGCATTTGTGTGGGACAGCTGTGGTCCCCGGGAAGCAGCTGCAGGTTACTGTGGAATGCTCGTACTCCAGTCTCTGGTGCCATGAGCTGTGTCCCCCAGGTGAGCCATGCAATTTGTCTGAACGACTTTTCTTCACTGAACATTGGTGTAATAAAGAAAAACCCACTGATGAGTGTAGAGATTCAGTCAGTGCAGGTAGTGGAGGTCAGTGACCCCTCCTCTGGACTTAACCAGTGTGACGATCAGTGTGGATGACTTGGAGAGAGGTACAGTATGAGTAGCTGCCCCGCCTCTGGATGCAATCTGAAGGGAATCACAGAGAATTGGGCTCTAGTCCCAGGTCCACCCATATCAGCTAAAGGATCTGTTTCTTGACTTGAAAAATGGGGAGGAAAGCTGCTCTTTGGGCTACTGTGACATGAGATGGGATGTACTCAATGCAGTCTCACATCTAGTAGGCACGCAATGCTGGCGACTGAGGTTCTTAATTCTCTTCCTGGGAGAGCTGAAAAGCTGACACCCACCACACACTGTTATGTCAACATTTATGGCAGTTATACATGAGTAATTATTCACAAAGTCTAAAAGGTGGAAACAATCCATCCGTCCGTCCATCAACCAAAGGACAAAGATGCTGCTGCCTTCCTATTGTAGTGGATCACTACTGGGACATAAGAAGAACAAAGTGTTTCCACGTGTGACAAACATGAATGAACCTTAACAGCATTACACCAAGTGAAAGCCGCCAGACACAAAACACAACATATCAGATGGGTCCAGTAGTACAAGAATGTCTAGACAAAGTGAGTCCATAGAGACAGAAACCAGAGTAACAGTGGCCTAGGGTTAGGAGACCGCTGTGGATACAGTAAAAGTCACTGAATTATATACTTTGGGTGGGTCAGTTATGCAGGATATGAATTTTACCTCAATAACGTAATTACAGAAAAAAAAGACTAGCAAACTTATCTTTCAGAGGTTGAAGGAAACACACAGTGTACCACAAGAGACTCCACTGCCACATGGCCCTGAGTGGCTATGGCCAGGTGGGCCAGGGCAAAATGTCCCTAAGTTCTCATGTTCACAAGGAATATGGATTTGGTATTAGTTAACATTCCATCACTGTGACAGAATCCCTAAGGTAATCCCTGTACCTTAATAACCCAGGCTCCATGCTATCATTTTGTCCATTGCTGACATACATACAATCAACATCTCACCAAGAAAATACCAGGACACAGAACATGACAAAGCATTCTTCCTGACGGCGGATTTATTTATATGCACCCCCTCAGTGAACAATGTAAATTCAATTTCACATTCACAGTGTGGGCTCCAGCATGGGGCTCTGAAGGTAAGTCCCAAGGCTTAAGCAATGAAGTAGATGCTTTAACTAGGAAAGCACACAGGAAATGACCAGCCACCTGTAGGGGTGGCCAAAGAATTGGAACTGGGAAGACTTGAAAGCCCTGCCAAGGTAGCCTGTAACACATGTCCACGTTCTTTGTGAATGGGAGAACGTGGGAATGTTCTGACTTCGGTCAGTTACAGTTTCACTGGACTGGTTCAGGGAGCAAGACTCAGCATGAGATGGCTCTATAGGAAACAGAAATGGAGTCACACTGCGTCACACTAGAATGACAACTTGAGACCATAAGGAAGCAGGTGTAGAGAGGAATGATCCCCAAATGATGTCCCTGGATGGACACATGTTGCTCCTTCTAAGAGCAGACAGGTGGTATGCAGCCCCACGCCAGTGGTGACCATCACAGCTTCACATCCATTGCTTATGGATATCAGGCTCTCCATAAGATTTACTGCTGTAAAATGCTTTACACTGAAAATTTCGTAGCAGCAGTTATGCTGGCCCCGGAGCACAGGGAAGATATCTAGAGCAGCAGGAATTGGCAGCCCATCCAGCAGAGTCATGGGCAGGAGACTGTGGATCCAAGACAGATCTGTGCTTGTATACTCAGCAACAATGGTGTGTTTAGTGGACATGTCAAAATCTCATCCTCAACGCTGTAAGATCAGTGTTTTAACTTCACATGACATGAGAAATATGGGTTCGGATGAGTCTGGTGACCTGATCATGTTTTCAGAGCTGGCTAGTGGAGGAGGAAGACATGGTCTCATCTGTCCTCTCAGGACTTGGGCTCAAGAGGGTGTTAACAGGTAGGGATCCTACACCTTTGGGTACTTTAAAGACATGTCATCAAGGCAAATCAACTCTGAGACACTAACAGTGACAGGATGGATTCTAGACCTCTGAAAACTGTCCAGGTAACTTCTCTGCTTTCCTACAGTTATCACCACACACTCACATCCTGATGAGATTTCCCAACTAGAGGCAGCCATCCTTAGTTTCTTGAATCTCACTATTAATATCTACTAGATATTGTATAAATTACTTGTAATAAATGAATCATCAAAATAATCTCCCAGAAAATATTATAAGGCTTAGATCTGAAGTATGTCCCCAAAGGCTGGGTTTGCTAGGAGCTATTGGAATTTGAAGAAGTGGGCCATAGCTGAAGGAAGTTAGGTCACTGAATGGTAACCAATGATCCTGCCCCCCCCCTCCTGGCCAGCTGAGCCTCACCATGGTCCCTAAAGCGAAAGAGCCAAGCAGCTAAGAACTGAAACCTCTGACCCCACAAGCCCACATATACCTTTGCTCCTGTAAGCTGATTGACCTCAGGAATTTCGTCACAGTGATAGAAAGTTAATACAAAGTCCATGTTCCTTGTGAACGTGAGAACTTAGGACCATCTTCTCTGGAGGGTTCTGTTACAGTCTCACTGGCTTTGCCCCAGCTCCGTCAGTACACCCATGGTACAATTAAAGGGTATCACAAGAGGAGCACCCACCCAAGGGTCTGTTCCAGATACAACCGCTTCCATTGCTTCTCTTCTCTTCTCCTCCCCTCTCCTCCTCTCCTCTCCTCTCTTCTTTTTGAAAAAGACACATCTAATGTGTGTGCTGTGGGTTTCATGACCTCTCTTTTGCTGTCCCCCTTCCCATGGCATTTTTAAAGTCCTAACTCCCAATGTGACAATATTTGGAAGGAGGGCCTTCAGGAGTTAATTGAAGTTAAATGAGGTCGCAAGGATGGGGCCCTGAACTCATGGAATTAGTGTCCTTCTCAGAAGAGAAAGGAAGGAGCTCACTCACTTGCTCTCTACTATGAGAAGATAACGTAGTGAGAAGATGGCCAAGAAGAGAGGCCTCAGCAAGAATGAACTTGGTCATCAGGAATGACCTTAGATATCCCAGAAAACACTGAGAAATAAAAGTTCTGTTTCAGCCACTTCATTTGCAATCTCACGGCATAGCATCCTAAGCTGAGTAGCACAGTGTGTTAATACAAACTCAGATGTCCAAGCCCTGAGATAACTGTGTCACACACTGTACATCCAACATCCAGAGCATCATCTAATGTGCTGAGTCAGAGGAATGATGGACAATAGGAGGGAATTCGGGGATCTGATGTTGGATTCTCTTCTTTCCTTCCTCATGAGGCCCTCAGAGGTATTTGACAAGGGCTTGTCAAATCCTGTTCCCCATGCCCACTCCCAGGCCATCCTGAGTACCACATTTCACTAAGATTTTGCTTCTTGATGGTGATTAATTTCTGACAGGGAAGAGGCTTGACTGGGTGGTTGGTTGGTTTGCATCAAACATATTGGAACCAAGATAATCATCTTGAAAATAGGAACTGAATTCTAGGGCTATGGATGCCAAAGACAAGTTGGAGACAGGATACTGAAGGAACATGTCCCCAAAAGGCAGTTACCAAACAGCATACTTGTTTTTCAGAAGTCCCAGGAGAGGGGCCAGATGGATGGAAGAGAGCAGTGTGCTTGAGACTTAATGTTCAGCGGATGCTCCTGGACCACACTGAGTCCCTCTGGCCCAGCTACCAGGCTAGGCCAGAATGTTCAGAGTTCCCAGCTGCTGCCAAATGAGGAACAGTATGAGCCAGCACATTCTGTGGCCCCAGGGACTTCTCTGCAGGAGTCAACTAGTAGCCACGGTGAGACTCAGAAGTCCGGACTGCAGTGAGAGCAGGGTTGTAATAGGGAGACACATGTGGGAACTAGGGTCTGCCCCTTTACTTAACCTTGAAGATTCAATGTCCAGTGCTTCTTCTGACCCAGCCAGATTCAGTACATCTTCTTTATGTCAAGAAAGCCTTTGCATTCACACTGAGCCTCTGCCTCAAACCCCCAAGCATTATGTTCTCTGCTGAACTCTCTCCCCATCTGGGTTCTGAGGTCCCTGACAATGGGAAGACAGCCTGTTGACAGTGTGCATCCTGATCCCAAGTTCTCCTCCCCATTCTCATGCCAGTATGTGTCTGCTTTGGACAGGATGGCTTCCTCTGGGTTGGTAGGTCTGGCCCAGCCTATTATAGCATTGGCTAGCTCAGTGCTAGTAAGCATGAACAGGCCTGTGTAGAAGTAGGTGTACAGCTACCAGTTGGCTTTCTATTACAGCCAGAAGGATGGTCTCCTGAGCATTGGGAATTGCCTTTGGTCAGCACAACCTGGCATCCTCTCACCGCGGGAGCACGGTCACCCACCTCTGCTGTCCCCTCTGCTTTTGTTGACACCATTCCTTACCTCCGCTTTCCCTGCCTGGGATCTACTCCCTACAGACTCACCTCTTTTGGAAAGCCCTCTCCAGCTCCCAGCTCCCAGTATTCTCTTCCACCGATGTCCCGAGAACCCCACCAGCTCCCGCCCCATGGGCGGAGACTTGTCTGCCCACCTGTACTGCGTGTACCCTCAGCTGCCCGTGCCTTAAATGTCCAGACAATTCTTGTTCCCGCCTGCCTGCCTCCTCAGATGACTCATTTCAAATGAACTCCCTTCCCCTGAGCTCTGTGAATTTGTCCTGCTGCCTGTCTGTGGCCCCTCCTTGCTCTCTTTGTCAGTCAGCTCTTTGAGAGTATCAGCTGGAGGAACCTGATTCGTCTCAGTAAATGGATGACTGGATGTGCAGTGGTCAGGAATGAGTGGCTACTAGGTGCCAAAGCAGTGCAGGACCACCTGGCTCTTCACCTTCTGCGGCAACTGCAGCAAATGTTGGTGATGTGGCAACATCAGACGACACCAGGATTGAAGGCGGCCGCTGTGCATGGGCATGCAGGGCAGAGAACCAAGTGGTACCTCTACTTAGCAGCATCCGTCCAGGGGTGGCAGGATCCTGTTCTCTGTTCACCTGTGGGAACTGGAGCAGAACTTGCATTCCCTTCATGCATTATTGAAAGCTCCGGAGTGACCCCTCAAGGGTGGATGCCAGCTACCTTAATCTTTAAGCTCCACCAGAGGCCTGCTACAGAAGATTTTAGGCACCTCAACAGCTCTTCTCTTTAAGGGGGGGAATAAAGAAGTTTTACTGGCGAGCCTTTATAGGCCATATCTATAACACTGCCAACGGCTTTTTGGCCCAACCTGTTACGACCCTGTGCTAACAAGAAAAAGAGATGGGCTGAGCCCTGGGGAACTGGTTACCTTTGCTTCCCAGCTGCTTGCCCGCAGCTCTGGGTCCAGATATGGCTATAGCACTGTCTGTAGATGACAGATGTATCATGAGTTCTCTCAGTGCCCTCCGTTGACTTGTTCCCACTCACCCTTCTGCTGAAGGAAGTCTCCCTCCAGATGAGCTGTCACACCTTTATCCTCACCGAGCTCCCCTCTTCCCGGAGAGCCTCCATCCCCACGCCTGTCTTCCTCCCCCTGCCCTGCCTGCCCCATACAACTCCCTATGCTCCCGTCTTCAGTTGCTTGCCGACCAGCCTGTCTCCCTGTGCTCAGGCAGCAGCGAGGCCCAAGCAGATGGAACTTCCTGTGACCAGACGGGCCACGTGCCACACTGGCCCTGTAAACAAACACAGTGGGCTCCCAATTTGGTGAGCGGAAAGCCAAAAAAGATCCCAGCCAACACACAAAAGAGTGAGGGAGGACTTTTAACACCTGCAGGGAGGAGAGCACAGCCTCCCGAGACACTCCCACAATGCTGCCAGCTCCCTTTCCTCCTGACCCGCAGTGCCAGCCCGGCTTACTGGATGATTCTTCAGAGTTTGCTGACTTCAGCCCTAAGACACCCCTCCACCCCCTCACTGCAAGTCACCCCCACCTCACTCAGACAGCCCACAATACCAGGGCCAACAAGCCTCCTTGCAAAACCAGTGGGTACTTCTGATCCCTTGTCTAATTACATCACTAGCCCGCATTATTGTTTATGATCACCAGGTGCTGCTCTGAGAGCATCGAATATACGATCTCATTTAATCCCCATGCAACCCTCCATTTATTATTCTGTTTTATAGGCAAGAGAAGTGAGAAAGGGCAGGTTGAGCAACTTTGCCCAAGATTGCATGGCTCCTGGCGGCACCTGGGGCCTGGGCCCATTTGCTGCAGCACCCTTGCCTCAGGCTGCTCCTGGGCGGGCTAGGGTTCTTTGCAACCAAGTCCCACTCCTGCTTTCTCACCTGAGGCCTTCAACTTCATTGGTTCCTAGGAAGCTGCTCTCCAAGGATGCTACTAATTTTCCGGCCCTTGCTGCGGGAGGTACCCTCTGCTCCTGCCCTCCTTTAATATGGATAGATCCCCAGGGTCTCTGCAAAGCCCCCTTTCTGCCTTATTTACAGGAGCTTTGTAAGTGATGGCTTTCATTTCCAGCCACCTCCCTGGGGGAAGCAACATGTGCACACAACAGCCTGTTGGCACCTCCAGGTAGATGTCTAAGGAACATCTCACACTTATCAAGATTCAAACTAAGAGGCTGGCAAGAAGGCTCAGTGGGTAAAGCTCTTGTCACACAGACCTGATGACCTGAGTTTGATAAGCAAACCCACATGTCTTAGTTAGGTTTCTATTTCTGTGATAAGACACCATGGCCAAGGCAACTTATAAGAGTAGAATTAGGCTTATGATTTATGATGGTGGAGGGAAGACGGGAGGAAGAGCTGAGCGCTTACATCTTGATCCCTAGGCAGAAGGCAGAGAACACACTGGGAATGGCACTGGTCTTTTGAAACCTCAAAACCTGCTCCCAGTGACACGCCTCCTCTATCCAGGCCATGCCTCCTAATCCTTCCCAAACAGTTCCATCTACTGACAACCAAATACTTAAACATATGAGTGTGTGGGGCCATTCTCATTCAAACTACCATACCACATAAAGGTAGAAGGCCAGAACCAAAGCCAAAAAGTTGTACTCTGACCTCCACACACCTGCCCCATTCTACACACACACACACACACACACACACACACACACACACACACACCATCAGCTTCCCAGACATCATGCCCTTGCCCAACTCCCCTCCTCCAAACAACGCCCCCAACCATGTCTGCTTCTGCCTCCTCAGCATTTCTCTTGTTGGTTCTCCTAACTAGACTCTCTGCTTCATCTCAACTACCTGGAAGGGTGGGGCTTCTGCTCAGCCAGGTCTTGTGGATATACACCCATAATCCAGCTAGTCAGGAAACTGAGGCATGAGGATTAGAGGTTTGAGGCCAGTCTGAGCAACTTATCCAAACCCAGTCTCAAGATAAAGATGAAAACAAAAATAAAAATAGGCTTGGGGTGTACCGTAGTGAAAAACACTGGCCTGGCATATACACCACCCTGGGTTCCATCCACGGGGTTCCCTGACACAGCAGATGAGACATGCCCCTGAGACTCTGCTTCCCGACTCACCCCTCTCCACCTTCCACACATAGTGAAATGTTGATGACATAGCATGGGTGTGTGTACACATGCACACAGAGAGAGACATACATGTGAAAACACATGCCTACCTTCACACAAACATGAGCATGCACACACACTTGGTGCTGCTATGTGCCTGCATTCCTTTGGTCCTCCACCTCCTCTGTTCTCTCGTCCTCACTTGCTGGTCCTGCTCACTCAGGGTAACTCCTGAGACATCCCTCTCCAGGAAGCCTTACCCTGAACAGCGTGGCTAACCAAGCACCACAGCCGTGCATTTCCCAAGGAACCCACACCTCTTGTAGTGCATTGCAGTCAAGGCTTTCGACTTAACTTGCACTCATTGGCCCGGTCTCACCCAGGACCTGGTACCTCCTCTGGCAAAGGTATGCCCTTTATAGATACTTGAACCAAATTAACCTTGACTTTGGGGAGATTCTAAGCCAACTTCTATTAAGATCATTACTCTGCTCCATACCGCTGTGGGGAAAAAATGTTTTGTTTTGTTTTTTTGTTGTTTTTTTTTTGTTTGTTTGGTTTGGTTTGGTTTTTTTGTTTGTTTGTTTTAAACAGAGACACAGTGAAAAACAGTACCACACTGTGTTGAGTCAAAATAATGGGATCCTCACACACTGAAATGAGATAAGAACTTCAAACTGCCGCATGCCATGTACCAACATTAACGGAAAATGGGCTGTAGACATAAAGGTAACCCCCAAGACTGTGAAACTTCTAGAAGAAAATCTGCATGACCTCCCAAGTTAGTACAACCCATGAAGTAAAAACTAAGTTAGACTTCATCAAAGCTATACATGTCTGTCCTTCCAAAGACATCATGAACAGAATAACTAGACAAGCCGCAACCTGGAAGAGGATTTGTACAGAACCTATCCTAGACAGAGGACTTGCATCCAGAAACATGAAGATGGTCAAGGCTCAGTAATAAGAAAACTATGCAAATTTTAAGTCAAACAAAAACATGTGGACAGACACTTCACAGAGAAGTGATTTGGGTGGGTAGAACATATCCTCACCACTAACAGTAACAAGGAAAATACAAATTAAAACCATAATGAGATGCACTGCAAACCTTTTAAATGGCTGAAATTAAAAAGGTTTGACCATGCTAAGTGTTGGCAAGGATACAGAAAAACTGAAATTCCCATTGACCCATCTCCCCTAGCTCCTACCATGAACCTAGCTATATTACCCATTAGGTCTAATCTTCATTATATACTTTCCACCTTAAGAATCTCTTAGATTGGAGAGACAGTTCAGTTGGGAACACATTTGCCTTACAAGTCAGGGGCTTGGGTCAGATCCCCAGAACCCACATAAGGAAACAGAACATGGTGGTCCACACTTGTGATCCCAATGCCAGGAAGGTAGAGACAGGCACATCCCTGGTGCTCCCTGCTCAGCTAGCCTACCTTCCTCAATGAATTCCAGGCTAGTGAGAGACTCTCTCTCCAAGACAAGGTGGATGGGGCCTGTGGAACAAAAACCCAAAGTTGTTGTCTGGCCTCCACAGGCACACATGCCCATGCACATGCCCGAGCACACATAAACATGCATGCACACAGGGAGAAGCAGCTTACTGATTCTCAAATCAGTTGTCATCTATTAGCCCCTGGGTTGCTATGTAGATGTAAGTTCTCAACTACATATTAGGTTTGTGTTTCTGACTATTACTACAAAATATTCCCTGAGGCTTATTGCAAAGTCTGTGTCCCAAATAGTACCCATTACCTTTATATACAATTGGGGGCACGGTCTTGCTTCCCAGACTCAGTTAATAGTAGATAATTGCTCACATGCACACTTTTGGCAAAGACACTTACATTCTCCCGACCCTTTGGCCACACCATCTGCTCAATTGCTGAGGTCAGCCAGGGGACCCACAGCTCTCTGTTCCTGCTGTTGGTTCCCTTCCTGCCCTCCCGAATTCCCCTCACCTGCCTCAGTCTCCCTCGTACCAAGGCAGATCCCCTAGCCTTAAGACCCTCTGGAGTCCGGTTCTAATGTTCCTTTCCAGGATCATGCCCTGCTTAATTCTATGATCACTTAGCTGCTTCTAGATACATCCTTGCTGAACATGAAGCAGGTCATGTGACTTTGCCTTGTGTTTTTGGTTTTGTTGTTGTTGTTTTTTGTTTGTTTGTTTTTGGTCCAGTAGTCATCTCTCCTGCCCCACCCTTTGGAAAGCTCTTGGCTTTTCTGTGACCACATTCACATCTTAACTGAACCACATCTTATTCTCTTACAGCTTAACCCCCAGCGAGCCATGAAGAGCTCTAGCTGAATGGATTCCCCACTTCTCAGATCCCCCAAAGCATTTGTGATCTGAATCATTCATTCAGTACTTCACCATGAACTTTGTAAGTGATACTGGAAGTTAGTGCATTCATTCAATCCTTCCTATGTTTACTAGTTCATCAACGCTCTATTTGTCCACTCTCTTAGTCAAGGAGATGTATATAGATGTATGTATCCAAATATGGGATATTTCTGACTCCTAAGTGTTCAGGGGAAGACAAATGGCCACAAGCTAACAGCAAGTGAAAAAACAAAATCATAATATGCTTTGCCTATGAAGCAGGAATTCGTGTACCAGAAAATCACAAGTCAGGGAGACTAGGTCTTTGGTTCTCAAAGAGATCCTGGGGGCTGAGGAGGAAGCAAGATCTTTTCTGTACAGTGAAGCAAGACATTCTTAGGAAGATAAAGGAAAGGCAAAGTCTCAGATGGGGAAGTTCCAGAGAAGGATTTCTGCATGTGTCTAACATACACACACATGTTCAGTGGCTATGACACCCAAGTGGCTACTGACTACCTTGTGGCTATTGACTACCAGGCTCCCAGAGGAGGTAGCTGTAAACTAAGTTAGTGAGTTTTCAGACAGGCAGAGAAACAACATACCAGCTATGAAGTCTCCCCTCCCCCCCCCACCCCGCAAAACTTAAGGAATCTTGGGGTGCCTGGGTCAGGAGGGCACATGAAGGAGTCACAGCATGAAAACCGTTATAAAGACTCACTAGGAGGCTGGAATGGTGCCCGACGATGCTGAGAAACAGCCCAAGGACTTTAAACAGGTCATGACATGGCAAGGTTTGTATTTCAGGGCAATTGCTCTTATAGGTATACTGGAGAGAGAGCGGAAATATGATCTGAAAAGATCAGTCTGGGTGCTATTTTAAAAATCTGGCAGAGAGAAATGAGGCCAGTAGTGAGGGTCAGGGCAAGGAGAGTCAAGAACATTTGTTAGCCTCCCCTGAGTTCAGGAGACCAAGGGCTGGCTTTGGGCTTGCAAAGGATGGGGCAGATTCAAATGACCCCGAAGAGGTGGAATCAGAAAGTCTGTAGAGGTGGCAGGAAGTGAAGCAGGTTCTAGGCTTCTCTTCTATTTAGGTGATGGGCTCCCCGGGGACAGGATTATAAGGAAAATTTGGGTTCACTGGGTTCAGTATTGATGGAGCACATGGCGGGGAGAAACGAGGCTTGAGACCTCAAGGACTCAGTGCTTGGGGAGAGCTTGAAGGAAGGCTGAAAAGCAATGTTCTGGCCCGAGGACCTAAGGGGGCTAGAAGTCAGATGAAATAAGGACTGATTTGCCAATCAGGAGGTCTCTGGAGACTTCAGCGGAGTGACAGGAGGGACTTACATGGTGGCAGGTGGGACAGAAAGAGAGGGGACTAGAAGGTGGAGCATCTGTCTCGGGACAATTGGGGGCTGTCTTTACAAGGAAGGGATTTGAAGCTATAATGACAAGAACTCAGAAAGAGGAGGTGGTTGGGAGGAAGGCTGGTCTCCACAGAAGAGAGGGACCTTTTTCTGAATAAGCCCTGTGAAAAGGCAGAGTCTGGAGGGAGGGAAAGATGCACCTGGGATGACAGAAGGGACCGCTCATCCTCCAAGATGGCAGGACATGGTGCCAACCCCGGGCCTTTCTCTTCTTCTTGTTACTAACCCATCACCCCAGGTTTTAACGGGATGCATGACTACCCATCTCAGACGATACGTGACAGCCTCCCCTGAGCTCAGGAAGACCTGAGCTGACTTTGAGTTCACAGAGCTGGGTGAAGGTGACCAGGGCATACAGATCATCCCTTACTCTCTTCCTCTTCTCCCTTTTTTCCTGGAAAGCTATGGTGACAGAGGATCATACACAAACCTCATGTTTGATGATGGCAACAGTGCTCACCACCTCCATCCTTTAACTGCCACATACCCGTAGGCTCACAAGTGGAATATACACCTACATTTGAGCGACCGCATCTTTGGGTCTCGGTCCTACTGTGGCTCAGGCTCTATCCCAGCTCAGCGCTACTCAACAGGGAAAAGCAAAACACAAGAACGAAAGGCCACACATCTCTGTGAATGTTGTAGTGGGCACTTTGTAAAAGGTCAAAAGAAATGTATGAGATTATGAAATTAAATCACAAGTAGCATAATGCCAACATCCAATCAATACAAAAATCATTGAGATGTTTTATATTCTTGTTTTCATATCTAGCGTGTGTGTTGCACATCTCCAATCAGGCCAGCTCCACTTCAAGTGCTGAAGCAGATAGCTCAGGTCTAAGACTAATAAACACTGCGGCACCTTGAGTATTTGGTGGGAGGGGAAGCTGAGAGAGACTGAGTGGGGAAGTGGGAAGTTTCCATTTTCTTGGAGGAGAAGCAACATCTGCATCTTCTGCCAGTCAGAATGACAATGACAGGGTCGGTGGCCACAGGTGAGAGCTGAGAACAGCTGCTCCATTATGGAAATGCTGTTCTGAGTCCACTTGAAATGGGGGAGATGCTGGTGTGGGCCAAGGCCCAGGGCAAGGCAGGTGGATGTCAGAGCTCTCAAGAGGAGCTAGACATTGTTAGGGGAGCTGATGGTGTCACAGCAACAGAGAGGTTTGGGTTTTTCTGCTGGATAGAGAATGGAGTGTATCCCCAAGGGTTAGACCCAGCAGCTAAGAGAGTAGAGGATGTGTAACATGTGTGATGGATACCTTGACCTGCAGAGAATCAGGCATTGTGGGACTGAAAAGCCTGAAGGAGATGAACAGGAGGCTGCGTTCAGAGAAAGAATCTAGAGGTATGGCCTACTGGTAGAGAACTTATCTGGCATGCACTAAGTCCCCTAGTACTTTCAAGAAAACCAGAGGGTCAAGATCTGTCCCGACCCAGAGTGAAGCAGTGATGGTGACGTGGCATGGGAGAGAAGTCGGCAGAAGGGAAGAATGCAGTGATCTCCAAAGCAGTGGCATCAGAGGGATGGGAACAGTCACTGAGGATGATGAGGATAGAGCAAGGTAGCTGAAGGGAGAATGGCGAGTCCACAGTTCCATCTCTACATGACAGGGCAGGCACGAGTTGAGTGGGGACCTGTATCAAACAACCACAGAGGGGAGTGTTGGTGGGCTACATCAGGGGAGGGGGCAGGGGGGGCTGGACAATGCAGCTGCCACTCTGGGGAAGCAGTTGTCCCTGAAGATGGGGAAAAGGGAAGCCCTCTACCCTCTAGAGCTTGGTGCTAGCTTGTGCAGGGAATAAGTGTGATGGATGTGACAACTCAACAGAATGGGGGCTCTGTGTGCCTGCTGTCCGGGCATGAAGAAGAGCTCCGAGGGGAGTCTGGACTGCAGTCAGACCACAGTCCAGAAAAGGAGAGGAGATGGGCCGCAGGTGGGAAGCACTTAGGGAATAAAGCGAGCGCCACTGGCTTCCTTGTGTGCGGACTGCTGTCTAAACGGGAAACAGTGAGGGTGGAAAGCCAGGACCTCCCCTTGCCTCTGGCCCAAGTACAACTCAGCACTGAGCCGGACACGCGTTAGGCACGGATGCCTTTCAGATTTGTCTGATGTAAGTGCACGGCTGGACTTCACAGCGTGGTTCACTTTCATCTTCCACACACCCATAGCTAAATAAAGGACATGACCCCTGGAAAAAAATTTATGAATGAATTCCCTGGCAGAGCCAACAATTATATCTGCACTTGGTGCTTTATTAATATGGTCACTTTGCACAGTCTATGTAGATATCTGATTAATATTCCCAGTTAACCTTCTTAAACTGGTCTCTTTTCTCTCCTAGCTCCTGCCACCTTCCTCCTACTTTTCCTCTGGGGAATATCACCCCCCCCAATGTGTTCTTCTTAACCATGATCACAGAGGGAGCCCCCACCCCACCCTGCCTGGGCAATGCCATGGGCAGCTTGTGGCTGACCCCAGTTCAGGATGTGGCTGCACAGTGCCTGGAGGAGTCACAGTCTCAGCTCATTGCACACAGAGTCGGGGTGGGGAGGAAGAGCGAGCTGCAGCTGCCCATTCATATTGTTTAATGGCTGCTAGTGACAGCCTTCTGGTCAAACTGTGGCACAGAATGGGAAGAAAGGCAGAAGGCATGTGGAACAGTGGAGGCCGCTGGGAGCCTTGAAGGGTTTGAGTGTACAGGATGTCAGATGAAGTTGGTCTTCTAACAGCAGAGGAAAGTGAGCCCAGGCCAGCCTCCTTGACTGTGGTAATCCAATCTAGAGAGCATCAATGGATCACCAATCGGGGGGGGGGGGGGGGGTGCAGCTGAGGACCTGAAATGTGAAGACATGCATTAGCTCCAGTCACTGCTCTCCAAGGCTCATCGTAGACTTGCAGGGAAGATGGAGATGGAGGATGGAGAGAGAGGGTAGAGATCAGAAGCCACGTGCTAAGCAGGTTCTGAAGGTGAACCCAGATGGACAGCTGTCAAATGCTTCCTCAAGAGTCCATCCACCTCCAAGCGAGCACCACTCTTCAGCGCATTTGGACCCACCCATGAGTCTAACATGGTTTGCGTGTGAAATGCCTCCCATAGTCTTGTGGTTGGTCGTTCCTGTGGAATGCTGCAGAATCTTTAGACGTGAAGCTGGAGAGCAGGCCTTGAAGTTTTATAGCCTGGCTTCACCTCCGTTCACTCTCTCTGTCTCTTGACTGCCAATGCAGTGTGATAGCTGTCCCTGTTCCTGCTACCATGCCTTCCTTACCAGGATGGACTGGGACCTCCTGGAACTGTAAGCCAACATCAGCCCTTCCCCGCTTAAGCTGCTGTCAGATAATTTGCCACGGAGGTGAAATTAGTAGCCAGTGCTGTCTCCATCAGATTATATCACCCCCTGGATCATATCCATCAGGCAGACACTATGTCACAGATTTTTACCCCAAGCTTAGAACAAATGCGGGCCAAGTCTACAAGAGTTGGCAACACAAGACCCTGTCACCTCTGATCAGAAATGAAAACTGGGTTATCGATGCATCTGGCTGATGTCCCTCCTCCTTCCATCGTCAGGTATGAGCATAAGCAAGACAAGTAACAGACTGTGGCTGCCTTGAGTTCTCGGCGGATTGTCGAGGGGAGCCATCTGAAGAGCTAGTCCTTCGATTGTTTCTGCCTTAGTGTTATCGGTCTCTTTTCCCGGGAGCTCAAAGCACCAGTAATGAACTTCTTCTCTCTCTCTCTTTTTTTTTTTTTTTCATTGCTATCATCCCCAAAGGAAAGAGCCAGAACAGGGCAAGGGCTATTTATCAAGCAGGACACTGGTGTTTAGAGTCTAAGCTCGGGCCCCCAGTGGGACAAGAATGGAATATTCATGTGCTCATTCATTCGGAAAATATTCAGATAATCTGTCATTTTCTCTCTCTTGCCCTTTTCCTAAGGTGGAAGGGAAGAGATTCATATCAACAAAATGTGTCAGCTTTGTGGCTCACACTGTAATTATGATTTCTGGTTGGAGTGATAGTCGCTGCTATATACCCAGGAGACGGGCAGATTGTCTTGGAGGCCACATGTAGCTTGCAAGTTGGAAGCCTGTCTCTTCCCTTCCAGAACCTATGAGCATGCGCTTCAGCACCACAATGCCTCCCTGGGGGACGACAAACGTTCAAACATCCTTTGTGGCAGTCCTTTCTCCAGCTTCCTCACCATGCAAGCCATTTTTCCTTGAAACTAAGTCACTGGTTAAGCTGCTATCCACGGGTACCTTTGGGCTATCCTGGTTAAGAACCATTTCTGTGAGGTGATGAGGAGGAGTTAGGAGACCAACTCCAAGAGCACTGGCCTCCCTTTTTCCTGTGAGAGCCTAGGATGTCAGTTCAAGATGAGAAAAGGTGGCCTGGAGACAGGGAGGGGACAGGCCACAGCTCTGCTCAGCAGCACAGACTTGGTCCTCCTCTCCGGGTGATCTCTGCCTGACCTGACCAGTCGACTTCCCATAGGACCCATACTGAAAGAGATGCTCACCTGACTGTTGCTTTAATATTCAAAAATGCACAGAAACATGCTGGAAGAAAGATCACCAATTGCAGGGGATAAAAGGCAGCTCCATCCGGACGCCATATGCCACAGAAGCAAAAAGCTAGTAAATCTAATTTAGTATAGACCACGCAATTACCCACTTTAAAAATTAAGGACCGAGACCATAAACCCACTAAACTTCAAATGTTCATAATGGGCAGTTAAATGGGAGAGACAGAGAAAAGTACAGGGGAGAGGGGAAAGGGGGAGGAAATGGGGAAAGGAGAGAGGGATAGGGAAGAGAAATGGGGTGGAGGAGAAACAAAATCCAGGATCAGCAACACAGAGATTGAGGGCAGCGCCCAGCAGTGAGACCGTGGGAAGAAGACAGACACAGCACGAAGAAGACATGTTCTCGGAGGAACTGCCCAGTCAGGGGGCCCCAATGCTGCCGCCAAAGGGACTTAAAACCACGGGAGGCCCAGACTGTGGGAAAGGCTTCTCCAGTGACTAGAAGAAAACATTCCATTTGTTCCTTTCTATTCCTCCAGTCACCACGCTGGTTTAGAGCCAGCTTTATTGACATCACACCACCGATGTTTTGGGTCCCAACAATCCTCTGCTGTAGGAAGCTGAGCATCCTTGAAGGTTTAACAACACTGCTGGTCCCTGCCCACTAGATGCCATGGCACCCTCCTTTGCTATGACACTGTCTGCTGAGGTTGCCCAGTGTGGCGCTGGGTTGGATAACGGACAGCCACTTTCCCCGGTTGAGAAGCAGTGGTCTGGACCATGACTACTTTATAACTCACCTCTTGCCTTTAGCAGCTGTCGCTCTCCCCCTCACACAAACCCACAGGAGGACTTTCCCCACAAGACAGACCTTTGATAGTGTCACTTCACTATTCAGAACTGCTTCAAAGCATTCCAGTGCCCAAAGAAGGAAAAAAAAAATCCCAGTTCCTTACTGTTCAACGCACTTCGTTCTGAGCACTGGAAATAGAGCAAGGAACAGGACAGAGACCCAGAGGAGAGGTAGACAAGAAGAGTGCAAGTAAAAGACACAGGCTGGTTTCAGATAGCAACAAGAACTAGAAAAGGAAGGAAATGGGCGAGTCTGAGGAAGTCATTAGGAGTGGCAGGGGAAATTGCTTCTACCTAGGCTCCATCTGAGCCAGGGCATGAATAATGCAGAGGAAGCAGCTCTGGACAGAGACAAGGAACACTGAAGTTAAAGGAAGATGGTAAGAAAGAGCTTGTAGGGAGGGTCTGGGGTCAGCATCTAGAGCATAATGACCAAGAAGCCGACTGTAGAGTGAGCAGTGAGCCACGGGTGGCCTTATGGTTTTATGGCACGGCAAGAAGCTTAATGTTAGCCAATGGCCAGGCACTGGAATGTCTCTTCTTTTTGTTTGGTTGGTTTGGGGATTTGGGCTTTTGGTTTTGGGTTTTTTGTTTTGTTTTGAAACAGAGTCGTGCTGCATAGCCCTGGCTATCCTGTAATTCACTATTTATACCAGGCTGGCCTTGTACTCATAGAGATCCGCCTGCCTCTGCCTCCTGAGTATGGGATTAAAGGTGTGTGCATCAACCTGCCCACTGGAGATCTCAAATATAACTCCGCTCCCTGGCCTGATTCTAGAATCCACAGTAGTTCCTCACTAGCCCATCTTAGCTAACTTGTACTCCTCTCTACCAACTTAGGAATGTACCAGAAGTCCCCATGAGACTGTAAAGACACAGGTTGCCCATTCCATCCCTCCACTTACTGACTGAGTAGAGGTCTGGGAGTGGTACCCACCAGCACTCATTGTTCACAAATTCCCAGAACTGCTGACACTGCTAATCCAGAGAGCATGTGTGAAGCAGTCCTCTGAATAAGTATCATCTATCTCTTCAATCATGCTATAGCCACCATGCCAGCCCATCTGTCCTCTGCACTTGTATGTTTTAAAATACCAGTCAATTGTCAAGGACTGACTCAAAAGCTGACTCTTACATCCCTCCAGTGATGCCCCTGGCCCATGGCCCATTCCCCTTCAAACATCGTATCAGCACAGCCAAGGCATCACCATCTTCTGACCTGTGGTATGGGTGCCTGGGTAAGAGCCTCCACTGTGCTTCTAAACCAAGACTTCTAGGGCCATAGGTCTGCTTAAAACCCCTCTTTCCTGTTTCGAATATGATGAGCTACCTATAATAAATGACTCACATCCTATCTTTGTCTCATATCCACCCAAGTATCGGTTACAAAACACCCTCAAAATAAACTAATCAAAAACCAACAAACAAAAGCTAGAAAAGGGCTGAGATGACTCTGTCAATAAAGTGCTCACTGCACATGAGGACCTGAGTTCAGTCTCCTAAAAGCCATGTAACAACAACAACAAAAAATTCCAAGCATGAAAGCACACACCTGTGGTCCCAGCGCTAGGAAGCAGGGGCCAACAGGCAGATCCCTGAAGTCTGCTAACCAGTCAGTCTAGTTGAATGAGTAAGCTCCAGGTTCAGTAAGAGCCCCACCCCACCCCCACATACACACACATCTCCAAAAAACAAGGTGTAATAACTGAAAAACACACCCAACACTGACTTCTGGACTAGCCACATGCACACATATATGCATGCATGCATCTTCAACACACATACATACATGCACTTTTTTTTAACTAGAAAAATAAGATGTGTTGGCAAGGAGGTGAAGAAATCAGAACTCTGTGCACTGCTGGGAGAAATGTAAAAGAAATGTAAAATTTGCTATGAAAACAATTAAAGATGCAACTGCCGTATTTGGCGGTTAGAGTTCATTGTCAATTTGACAGAATCACTTGGGAGATGGTGGGTCTTTGGGGAGACTTGTAGAGGATTATCTTGATTGCATAAATTGAGATGGGAAAAGCTGCCTACTGTGGGTGGCACCATTCCCTAACCTGTATCCTGGACTGTACAAACTGGAAAGGGGGAGCTGAATGGCAGTATACATCTATTATTCTCTGCTCCTGATTGTGCATGTGATGTGACCAGCAGTTTGTTTTTGTTGTTGTTGTTTAGTTGATTGTTTTGTATTTGGACACAGGGTTTCTCTGTGTATCCCTGGCTGTCCTAGAACTCACTCCGTGGACCAGGATGGCTTTGAACTCACAGAGATCTGCCTGCCTCTGCCTCCAAAGTGCTGGGATTAAAGGTGTGTGCCACCACCGCCCGCCTGTGACCAGCAGCTTCAATCTCCTGCTACCCTGACTTCCCTGGCATGGCCGACTGTAGGACTGTACCCTTGAACCAAAACTTGAATAAACCTTTTCTCCCTTAAATTGTTTTTGTCAGAGTTATTTTATCATAACCATATGGCTATGATACCATATGTCCCAGCATATTTTAGAATCTATTTCCAAAATAATTGAAAGTAGAGTCTCAAACTGGTATTTTGTACATCCATGTTTAGCCATCCTCTCTTTACCAGAGAAAGAATCAACCCTCATACCCATCATAGCTGAATGGATAAAAATATAATCAAACCATGAACTGCTACTCTGTCTTACAAAGGAAGAAAAGCCTGACATATGCTGAGAAAATGGTGAACCTTGAGATCATTATGCTATGCGAAATAAGCCAGTCTCAAAATCACCAATACTGGGTGTTCCACTTAGATGTGGTGCATAGAGCAGTTAAATTCTGGAAGCAGAAAGCATGATGGTGGTTGCCATGGGTTTGGGGCTGGGGCATAGATAGGGAAGTTACTCTGCAATGGTAAATATTTTCAGTTTTGCAAGATAAAATGGGTTCAGGAAACATACGGTGGTGATGGTAATGCAAAGCCTGAAGATGTTCAACCTGATGAACTGCACACTTAAAAATGATTAAGATGAGGACTATAGAGGTGGCTTCGTGGGTAAAGTGTTTGCTTCACAAGCATGAGGACCAGCACTCAATCCCCTAAAATCCAAAGTCAGAAGAAGCTGGTGGAGTGGCACCCATTTGTAATCCCCATGCTGTGGAGGTGGAGACAAGGCAGATCTCTGGGGCTTACTGTCTAGCAAGCCTAGCTTAATTGGTGAGCTACAGGCTAATGACAGAGCTTATCTCAAAAGATGGATTGTGCTCTTGAATATAACACCTAAGGTTATCCTCAGGCCTCTGCACACACACGCACATGCATGCACACACGCACATGAACATGCATTCAAACACAGTTCTTCATAAGAAATTCAGTGAATGAAAATTTCAAGGAATAAATGAAAACATCAAAAAATGACTAAATGATTAAAGTGATACATTTTATGCTGTATATCTTTTATCACAATTAAAAGTAATTTTGAATGCAAAAAGGGTCTTCCTTTATAGTTTGCAAAGTACCGTCACAGACCTTAACTCCTTTGCATCTTTTCAGAATCTAGAATACAGTGATAAAACGGTATCATTACAGTTTTCACAGGTGAGTATTCAGAAACCCAGAAAGACCAAATCAGCTCAAGGACACACAGCGGCTTGGACCAAATTAAAGAGAAAAGCCAGGTCTTTTGCTGCACCAACACTCAGCCCTGGACATCACATCACAAGGTTCTCTAGAGTGGACCACCTTTCGTGTGCTAAGGAGGGTGCTGGCTGTCCTGCTGGAGAAAGCAAAGAGGACAAGAGGGACGCGGACAGCGAGGACCTGGTTGGAGGGTCCCCATCTCATGACCTAGGGAAGAAGGAAACATCTGTCTTTTGTGGTGGGTATTGTTATTTTACACATAGGGAGAGAGTAGAGCCCTTCAGTAACCTAGCCAATTTGACCTTTAAAAACAAACACAAAAACGAAAAACAGAAAAACCTCCCGATCTGTGTGGCTTCTGGTGGGAGACGCAGTCAGGCCTTTGGTCTAGAATGGTATGAACACCAACACATGGCTTTTGAGTCTCCTCGCCTAGGCTACCAGTCAACTGGTTGCTCACCCAGCTCACTGCCCCGCCCCCCCCACACCCCCATCCCTGTCTGGAGACTTGTAACCTAAAGGGGACACTGTCCTGCAACAGTCTCCTCTCCAGGGACTCAGAACCCCATTACATGTTGGCCCCGGCCTGGCCAGTTGGCTCTGTCTGAGGTTTTCGGGGTGAGAGGGGTGTGGCCTGTAGGAGCTTTCCTTCCCCTTTGCCCTACCTCGTGACTCACAAGGCCTGTGTACCACCACTTTGCCTTTCTTTTTGGTCTCTGCCCTGACATCTCCTGGGATGTCTCATGAGACAGGGAAGAACTCCCTCCATCAGGGCAATTACTCCCTTCTCAGAGCCCTTCCCTTCCTTCATCGAAGAACTCACAAGTGAGGGCATGATGCATGTCTTCCGACTATCCAGCACTCCCCGTTCCCTGGCCTTACTCACGAGTAGTAAAGGTGAGCCACGTGTCCAGGGCAGAGCCCTCCAAAGGGACTACTGTCCAGGGTCTCCAGGGCACCCCAAGAAGGTACTGGAGATGTAGTGCACACTCAAGAGGCTATAAGGAGACCACTTCTTTGTGACCCTTTGGTCACAAGGCATCTTAAGTCACCTCTTCTAAATCAGCTTTTATTTGTTTATTTGTTTGTTTTTGTTTTGTTTTGTTTTGAGACAGGGGTTCTCTGTGTAGTTTTGGTGCCTGTCCTGGATCTCGCGCTGTAGACCAGGCTGGCCTCAAACTCACAGAGATCCACCTGGCTCTGCCTCCTGAGTGCTGGGATTAAAGGCGTGCGTCATCACTGCCCAGCCTAAATCAGCTTTTTCTCCACCCCTGCATCCTTAGAGTCTGGTGACTGGGGCTGCCTGAGCCAACAGAGGCATCTGCAGCCTCCTCTGCTTTACGAATGTAGAGGGAACTGAGGTCCCACTGATTTAAGGCAGAGGCTCATCGACCCCTGTGTAATGAACTTGGCTGCAAATGTGACTCCAGCCCCTGATTCTCCATCAGAATCTGTCACTTAGTGGCTTTCATTTCTCAGCATCCAGAACTGGTTAAGTCTACCAAATGTTAACCCACTCCATGAATCTGACGATAATGAGGTCGGCTTCCTCTTTATTTATCATTAGAGTTGGCAGATCCAAAAGGTAATTTAGTGTTTGGAAAGACCGATGTTAAAACTTTATGTCAAGGGATGCATTGCCAAATGCAGCCTAATAACGACATCATTAAATACAGAATAAAGTCTTTATTTAAATTCACTTTCGTCTCATCCCTGTCTATAAAATGTAGGGATATATACAGAGTGACTCTTTAATCCTCCAAACAAATTTCTCCAATCTCATTTCTTTCCCCCTGAGCTGTCTCGGTGCCTCTGGATGTTCACTGGGTGTCCAGTCCTGCCTGGCTCAGACACAGCTCAACTCCGGCACATCAACAGAACACTCATCCTTCACGGCCGCATGCCAAAGCTGTTCTCTGCAGCAGGATGAGGAGCACGCAAAATGGTTCATGGTCCCTGCCCTCAGGGGGCTGCCAGATTTGTATGGAAACGAAAGTGATTTTGGTCATGCACCAAAGAAGACACTCACATCCGCAACAAGCCACCATACAAGGGAAGTGCATAAGATTATAAAAGCAGAGAAAAACTCACATTGCCCGGTAACATCATTACCCTCAGGACATCGTGGCACACCACATTAGTCACATGAGTGTGGGGATGCTGGTGCCAGCAAACCTAGTGTCCTGGCAGAGACATGGAAGTACAGCATATACAACCGTATAATAGGCATAACAGAGGATGTGCTAATGAATGGCTGTGTTGCTAGCTTATATAATTACTGCACTGTACTTTGTATAATTATTCTACAGGGCTTGCATCTCCTCGTGCTGGAAAGAACGTTTACTGTAGCGCAGCATGCCAAGTGGCACTGGGAAGCAACCCCATACATTTGGTGTTTACCATGTCTCCTGACTGCAGTATTTTCTTTTGTGGTTGACTTAATCATCTGTTGTTTTGTTCATCATGGCCCTAGGAGCAACAGACTACTTAGTAATAGACACACACCATATGGCCTACCAATGTATATATAAGCATGCATGTACTTAAATATATCCTAAATGGCATGAGTGGTTTGTGGTGATAGCCACCAACAATCCCAGTACTGGAGAGGTTGTGGCAGGAAAGCAGCAAGTTCAATGACAGTCTAAGTGATAGTAAGCTAATAAGATTCTGTCTCAATATTTAAACGAAATGATAACAATAATAAATTTAAAAAGGGCAGCTAGAGTACAGCTGAATAGTAGAGCACTAAACCTAAAACTGCCGGTGGCCTTAGGTTTGATCACTGACAATACAAAACTAAGTAAATAAATTGTGTGTGTGTGTGTGTGTGTGTGTGTGTGTGTGTGTGTGTGTGTGTGTGTGTGTGTGTGTGTTCTATGATGTTAGCACAAGATCACCCAGTAATGCATGTCCCTGAATATATCTCCATCACAAAGTAAACTATACCATGCTGGGCGCTGGGCTCAAAACATTTCCCTCAGTTCTGTTCCATGGTCTCCGTGGTTCTGTTCCATGCCCTTCAGGTACAGAGAGGGTCCTCCCCTCTGCCAGGACACTCCCCTCACCCTGCCTCTCTCCAACCTTGTCTGCAACTCCATCAGCAGCCACACCCCCACTTTCCTGGTTTGTTTTTCTGTCCATCTACATCGGCACTTTGTCCACAGCTGTCTCTGCAGCCCAGCCCAGAGCACAGCACCCAGGACACGCTCAAGAATCCTGCCTGAGTGGAGAGTGAAATCGTGCTGCCGAGAGGCACCGTGCTCTGGGGGACTGAGAGAGACTCACACAGGAGATTGCTAAACTGGGCTGTGACATAGAAACCCACTGGCTGGAGACAGAAAGCAGTAGGTGTATGGCACAGAGGGATCAAACAAATAGTCCATGGAGCTGGAATCTGAGGCAGCTGGAGAAAAGGGCAGAAAATGAGGCTGCAGGTATTTAAGGAAACCTGAACGCTATATCGGTGGTGCTGGTTGAGAACTATGCAGCAGCCTTTTGGTACTGGTTGAGAACTATGCAGCAGCCTCGCTGGGACTGGACAGGCCTCCACGAGAACTTTCCAGTTCCCTGCACAACTCTACCAGTGCAGGGTCTTGATAGATCTATGTGCCGACTAGTCTCCAAGATGGTCCCAGTGACCACTGCCTCCTATATCCCACATCCCACTGCACTTGCTCCTATCTGGGAAGGGCTGCCCTGACCAAAGGCACGTGACAGCAGTGGTGGAAATGGAGTTTCTGAAACCACTGCTTCTTCTTAGGGTATGCTGCACCAGATGCTGGGGTGGGGAGGGATGGACAAGAACATCCGGGAGTGCCCTCTGGAAAGACCCACATAGACAGGCCCTGAGGCCTCCAGCCAACAGCCAATGAGATACCTACCAAGGCTAAAAGTCACCAAGTCAGAGCTTAGGGGTGGGAGCTACGGCCCCAGTGGGGTCTGTATTGACTACAGCCTCGGTCCACCTTTGACTGTAGCCCTTGTGATCCACCCTGAGCAGGGAAACAGCCCAAGAAACAGCTCCAGATTCCACCCATCTACAGGAGACAATACACAGTTGTGGTTTTAAACAGTTGAATCTGGGAGAAATTTGTTATGTAGTAAGAGATCACTAAGCCAGCCTCCTCCCTTTCCAAGAGCATCCATGAAGGCTACTCCTCAGAGGAACCTAGGGAGGTTTGGCAAGAAAAAAAAAAGGAAAAGAAAAAGAAAAAAGAAAAAAGAAAAAGATAGGACCCTCCAAGTCCTTCACTTCAAAGGAAGATCTGGAGTCTAGCTTCTGCCTGAGAGAGAGTGATGCAGTTCCCTGTTCCTCCAGCTCCGCCCACATACCTGCTGTGTGTCCCAGTCCCAGAGGTCCAGTAGAGATGGTGGTGATCTGTTTTTACTGCCTCCTGCCCACTGAACTCATGGGCTACTTAGATGCTGCTGAGTCTGCCCAACAATAACAGAGAACAGATGTTCTGGGAAAGGTTTATCTCTCCGGTTGGCACAATACTCGGAGGCTGACCTTTCTCTGTCACGTTTAGTAAATGTTATTAACACTCTTAAGAGGGCCTTGGGCGCCCAGGTTCTCAGTCAAAATGAGAGATGCCTTTATCGGAATGTCTCCTGAACGCGCCATCGCAGCCAGGAGCGTCTCTAAGGAAAACCAGCGGCAAAGGAGGTCAGACGCTGAGGCAAGCGACAAGAAAAGGACCTTGCAAATACTCAGAGAAACAGCGTGACGGGTGGGGAGTGGGTGAGCAGGCTTGGGAGCCAGGCATTGCCAGATGCCCATGCCAGCTCCATCATTAAGTTTTGCCCCTGGGCAAGGTGCTTCATTTCTCTGAACAAACAGTTCTCACCAGCATTGTCATGAGGTGTAAATAAGAGGCCATGGGGGTCGGGAATGTAGCAGGCACTCAGTACTGCTAGGATGATATGTAAAGGAATTAACCCCACCCCCACCCTATCAGTACACTTTCAACTCTCTTTCCCTTTGTTCCATGTATATAGGAAGCACCTCGACCAGTACCTATCCTGACAGCTACGTCTTATGCTTTACAAAGCATTTCCAAAGTCACCATGTCATTAGACACAAATGTGAGCCTTGTGAGCTCTGAAGGATGGGGAGAGGGGTCTGGGGGGGAGGGCAGGCCTTAGTTTACCCAAGTCACATGGATTGAGAAAGAGAAGAATCAAGACTATAGCTTGGCCGAGCCTCAGGACATATGCTACCAGACCTCAGCCAGCTTTTCAGGTAGGTTCACCCCCTTAGCTCTGTCATCTCCCTCAGCTTGGAGGGGAAGCCATGACTGTGAGTGCATGCTGGGAAGGCAGGAGGCAGGACAGAGGAGCTTTTCTAAACTCTGAAGTGAGACCCTGTCCCTCCCTTCCCCTAGCAAAATGGGTGTGTTTAAGAGGTATGCGGGTGCCCCAGCTTGAAGCTGGTCTCCAATGGAAAGATATACAAAAGGCTCAAAGAGAGCTGCCAGGCCCACAAAGGGACATCTTACACCCACCATTCTATAAAACCCTTGACACTTTTCTCTTTCAAAACTGGGGGATCTTTGAGATGGAACGTCTACCCCGTTTTCCTCACATCTGGATATGAATAAAAACTCTACAACAGATTGGACCACTGGGGCTATCTTTCCCTGGTTCCCATGTCATGGGTAAATCTGTGTGTCTTCTGGCCTCTGTTTCATGGTTTTCTCTCATCCAAGTATTAACCGGGTCTGGCTCTGCTTAGCTTCCAAGCCTGAGATCTGGTTGTTCAGGGTGGAATGGCCACAGAGAGTCTCACAGTTTTCTGTATACTGAAAGACTATCATGGACCCAGCAGAGAAGAAACTGATTCCTTCTTGCCTCTATTTGGTCAAACTGTGAAGAAAAATCACTTCTTTCCCAAATTACTGTTTCCTAATTGTTTTTGGGATACAGAGAAGCTAAGGTATGAACCTGAGTGCCTGGTAACAGCTTCGTGTCCAGATTCTCAACCTAACAGCAGGTTCTGGAGAGCAGGGCCGCTCCACTGGCCAGCAGAGAAGTCACAGAGGACACAGGCTAGTCTGGAGTTTGACGGTAGTGGCTCTAGAGTCTGCTGTCCTGTGGAATGGCCTGCCTCTTGGTTCCTCTGAGCCTTCCTCTCCGGTGTTCTCCCTGGTGACATCCTATTAAATACAGGTAGAGGAAGCCTCCCAATATACACACAGTTTGGGGATAAAGTACTCTCTCTACCAGGGCTCATCAGAGCCACGGCTGGGGAGCAAAGAACATGCAGAGGAGACCTTTGAGGTGCCACTAAATCTCAAGTTCCAAGCTCATACAGGTGCTCACTTCCCCTCTTTTGAGATCGTGCTGTCCCTCAAGCCCTGGAAATCTGGGCCTGAATAGGATGAACAGCTCTGAACGTCCCCAGAAAGCCACCAGAATGTTCCTATAGTCTTGAACAATGGGGTCAGGGGGCCCTGAGACTTCTGAAGTACCCAGTCCTCTTAGCCAACAGGCACCTGGCTACATCTTCATTCGCTCCCCAATGCGTTCACATTCGTCACAATGCACAAAGTCATAGGCTGAATTCCTTCCCATTATTAACAAGTAGAACTGGAAGTCACTTATCTCTTCTCACATCCTCTAAACACAGATACACACACACACATACACACACACACACACACACACACACACACACACACACACACACACACACACACACACACACAGCCACGCTGTACTTCAGCACTTGGCTTAGGAATGTCCTCAGCCAAATACCCACTACTCAAGTCTCAATTTCTCGCTTCCAAATAGCACAAGGAAGTGAGCCTGACTCAGCAAAGTTCCTTGCCACTTTCCCCACAAGGATGGCCTTTACTCTGCAGTCCAATGGCATCTTTCTTCGTCCTCCTGTGAGTAAAGAACAGCCTCGCCTACCCTCATTTCTATGAACTCTCAGGACCCCTGAGCTATCTGCTGAGAAGTCTGAGGCTTTCTCTGGAGTTCTCTGTTTTTTCCCTCCCCAGGATCAGCACTGACAGTCTTCACAGGAGTTCAAGCTTTTTCTAGCACATGCCTCAAAACTCTTCTCACTTTTCCTCATTACGTAATCCCCAAACGACTTCTAGGGTGGGGGGGGACAGTATTACAGAGCAACTTCTCCCTTTTTAAAAAAATGAATTTCCAGGGCTTTGGTTGGCTCAGCAACTAAGAGCACTTCTTGCTCTTGTAATGGACCCGGATTTGATTCCCAGCACCCACATGGCAGCTCACAGCCACCTGTAACGCCAGTTCGGGGGCATCTAAAGCCTTCTTCTGGCCTCTGCAGGCATACACAGAGTGTACATTCATGTAGGTAAACATTCATACATACACACACACACACACACACACACACAAATCTTTTAAAGAATCAACTTTCAGTGTAGCATATTCTCCCTTTAAAATAGCATATATTAACTATATATCAAAGAACAGTTAAGGTTTGGAAGTCCTAGATGAAGAGACAGCAGATTTAGCAGTTGGGGGGAGGGGCTTTGGCTTTCAGGTTCTTAAATTGTTCATTCTTGCTGTGGCCTCACATGGTATAAGGGTCAAGGCATTCTCTGGGCCCCTGTAATAAGGTTACTTATGCCATGTGGCAAAGTCTTTGTGAGCTAGTCACTCCCCAGAGGCCCTACTTTTCTTAGTACTGTCACACTCGTGATTAGATCCCAACATACACATTTTGAGGAGACCCACTACTTAGACCATAGTTAGCAGTTCTCTCAAGACAAAGCCTTTCAATGTATAAATGGTGCAAGTGGACAGAGGCCAGAAGAACGCACAGAGAGTATGAGAAAAACTACACCTGAGATCTACTCAAAAGAAAGCCTACTCTGTCAACCAGTCTTAGTGGAGCAGGCCAATGGCAGACCCTTGTAATGGACAGAGCAAGGTCAAAGAGGAGACAGAGCCTGATGTGATGATGACCCTGAGAAATAGGTTATCTATCTAGCCCTACTAAAAGAGGGAGCACAGCTTCTGAAGGGACGGCTGCAGCCAGAGGCTGAACTTCCGTTGACTTCCCAGTTTTGCTGAGGGGTCAGTTTTCGTTAACTTTGACGATGTGGCGTAAGCAGGTGCTGGGAGCTGAAGTCATTTCATCATGCCACTGCCACCTGGGGAAGCCCCTCGCTGCGGGATTTGGGAAGATTTGTAGGTGTTTGCTTTGCATGCCATACCTTCCCTATAAAGGAGGCTCATTCTACTCCTTCTGCTTCCCTACAGCACCCAGGGGGGCTGCAAACCTAGTCAGTGTTTCAACGACTACTTACTGACTAGCTGACTAATTGCAGGAACTCCTTTGGGTCTCGCAAGAAAAGTGGGAGCTACCTTACCAGGAAGCCCCTGCTCAAATGCAAGGGCTTAGTGTTAGCCTAGAGGAGAGAAGGAAATTCCCCAGGCACTGCCACCATCTTGAAGGATTCATCTTTCGGATGGTACGTTGGTCAAGTTGGGTGGGAGCCACAGCGCTGCTCAGACAGGAAGAACTCTGCCTATGAATGGGTGGTAGCTCCTGTCCATGGACACTGAACGGACATCGGCTGTGCTGCCCACTACAAAATCCTCTGCAGAGCCCTGCAAGCACCAGACTCACAAAGGAAGAGTCTGAGGTTGACTTCCCATCCACTCTACCCCGTTCTTCAGTATGCAACGACAACATGGTATAGAGACGAAACCTTCGCTCCAGGATAGAATCCTGATTTGTCTAAGTCAGGGAGTCAGCAAACTATGGTCCATGGGCCAGATCAAGCCTCCTCTAGTCAGTGTGTGAGGGTGAGCTGGAAGGGCATGATCTAGGAACTGAGAATGGCTTTTATATTTCTCTTTTAAAATGTTCATTATTTTTACTTTTTATTTAGCTTTCAATTTTCTTTATTTATATGTTTATGTTGTATGTAAGTGTACATGTTCATCTGTGTGTGTGTGTGTGTGTGTGTGTGTTTCTTTGATTACTCTTCCACTTAAATTTTAAGATAAGGTATCTCACTGAACCTGGAGTTCATCAGGTCAGCTAGGCTGGCCAGTCAGTGAGTTGAGAGATCCACCTCCAACTGCTCTGGGTTGGACACATGCAGTATTCAGCCTGGTTTTTTTACATGGATCCAAACTGATGCTTTCACAGAGGGTACTTTACCAGCTAGGCCATCACCCAGCCCCGTTTTTCTTACATTTCTTAATGGCTGCAAAAAAAATCGAAAGGAGATTATTTTGCTGCAAAGGAATTATCAAATTAAAATATTAATATCTATTACTAAAAGCTGACTGGAACACAGCCACCCTCATTCATTTATGTATGCTCTATGGCTGCTCTGGTGCTACAGTGGCAGTTAGGAGGTTATAACTGAGGCTGTATTTTGGGCCCAGAAAGCCTAAAACATTTATGACCTGACCCTTTATGGAAAAAGTTTGCCAAGTTGCGGTGTAAGTCAAGCACAGGTCTCCCTCCCCTTACCAGTCCTTTTTGGATGTTTTCTCAAGAACTCAGACTAAGTCAGTCAGAGCTAGACACTCCCCAATGGCAATGGTTGGTTCAGGGTGGTTAGTGATCCAAATTGGCCCATTAAGACTTGAGGAAAGAGGAAATTGTCTGTCTGGTTCTCACTCCCTTGCTAGGCTTGGAGAAAAACTCACTGCTAGTAGCCCATGATTCAAGGGGTGGCCACCTTTAAGATGAAGCTGATGCTGTGCTCAGTGGAGCTCAAGTGATGGGGTTGGCCAGAGTCAGTGTCCACTGAGCATGACAATAAGCAATGCCTCTGGTTGTGGAGGCCAGTCCACTTCCTTATTGTTTAAACTGCCTTCATCTGAAGGTCTGTGACGTGGAGCCAGGAGCACCTCTTGACTCTGGTCATTTGCATGCACTGTTCCTTCTGCACAGAAAGCTCCCCATTTCCCAGCCCTTGCCAAGCAACACTGAATTTGCAGTGTCATAAGAGGCCACCCGTGACCTCCTAGACCTGGTTTTACACCCCACCCCACCCCCAGGTCTTAGGACTTCCTTTTGCCACACACATCCTTTATCTCTTCTACACTCACCATGCCTCCCTTGCTAGTGTCCCTCTCCGTCACCATGTGTGGCACAGTCTGCAGATCCCCAAGAACCAAAGGCAGTGCCCAGCCATTGAGTACAATGTCTCCCAAAGAGCATCCAGACTTCCTGGAGGGCTGGTTCCCACAACCTAGTATTAGGTAAGGCATCAAGAGCTCCCTTCTTCCTTGTGCCCATTAGACCAATAAAGAAAAGGTAGACATCTTTGGCTCTCACTCTCTTCCCTCTATACTTTCTTTCTCTCTAAAACAGACTGCGTGGTAGAGACCACCCCCTGGTTACCAAGCATAGCCAGGTCTCAGACCTACGCCATTTTTGAGAAACAAATCCAAGCTGCTCTCTCTACTATGGGATTTCTCAGAGATCCTGACACAGCACTACATCTGCAGTGGTAAGAGGGGAGGTAGGCAGTGCCAGGGCTCTGATTATGAGCCCGCAAGACAAGAGGCATCATGTGCAGCGCTTCTCAAACTTATTTGCTGATGGCACCTTTTTCTCTAAGCCAAGTCTCACTAGACTCTAGAGATAAATATTTTTTCTGTGAAACTTCCTGGCTTAGGGCCTTTGGGAAAAGACAAACACAGACGCAATGCATTAACAGGTCTTCCAACTATCCAACAGAAAGCATCCAGTTTACTAATGAGCTTTGGAATCATAGGGTAGGCACAGGGCCCTGGGTCCTCAGGATGGAGAATAAAAGCAGACCAAAGAGTGGGTGGACAGGAGGCTCGGAACCCTGTCTACTGCACCAGCCACGTGCTACCCCTGCTCCTGATGTGTTTGCGGGGGCAGAGCAGGGCACAGACTATGGAGTTGAACAGTAAGGGATACCCTGGAAAATGGATGGTAAGGGGCCAGCTACAGGCACAGGGAGCCTCCACTGGCATCCCAGGCTGCATGCCTACTCCTCCTTGGCTGAGGCCTAAAGCCATTACCTAAGCTTGAGTAGCTGGCTCTGGAGATGGTCCCTCCAAGGAGGTGTGTGACACAGTTTCCCTCTGCTGTCACTGATTTGTCAAGGCTCCAAGCTGCCATTCCATAATCTGTAAGGAATTTGCAAAAATCTTTAGAGACCCTGCCGAGAGCCTCTAGAGGAAAGCAGGAGCTTCCTGTTCACTTCGCGTGTTCTGAGTCTTCGGAGAGTGGGGTGGAGGGACCTGCCCAAGATGTCCAGAGGCAAAGAATGTCATGGCAGCCACATTCCCGGATCCAGCTTCTCCTCCCAGGCAATGAGGTAAGCCAACAGTTCCCCTATCATTCAGGAAGCCTGGTGGCTACATGCCCAGGAGAGAAACCAGCATTTAAATGCAGCTTTCCTCCTCTCTGGAACCCAGGCCCTACTTTGGAAGGTAAATATAGAATGTGGGGTCTAGTGGGTTGAGGCTACACCATTTTTGTATCTGAACCTGAAAGCTCATCTCCCATTTATAGTTCTGGGGGGTGGACAGAGTCTCAGGAAAGAGAAATACTAGACGTGGTCCAGCTGCCCAGGCACTCAGCATCCTAGGTGCCCTGGGCAGTTCTGCTTTGCATCACCTTCCCTGTCAAACAGGCGGCAGGGTGACCTGTGTTCACAGAGAGGTCTGAAGCTAGGAGGAGGTGGAAGTCTTGCCCCAGAGACCCAACCCAAGAATGATAAAGATGGGATTGGGAAGAGGCCCGGGATCCTTCCAAAAGACCATAGCATCTTTCCAAATTCCCAAGGCAGGTAGTATGGCCCATCAGACAAATCCCTGCTTTCCTAGAGGTGTTCTCCATTTCTATCTCTCCTGGGACTGCTTCTCATTATCCCTGCCCTGGCTGGTGGCTCCCAGTAGCCAAAGATGTGTTTCCAATGTCCTTTGAGGGCAGTCTGAGATTCTCTTACTCTACCTGGGACAGAGCAGCCTCAACAATGCTGCCACTGTGTCTAAGACAGATGCCCATGGACCTCTGAGCTGGTGAATTCACACTCAGTTCACAAGAGGGTGAAGGCTGAACCGCCTTTAAGAACAAATCATCTCCACTGAACTGAGTCCTCCAGCAGGAAGTGAGATGAGAGGGTTTGACTGTTGCCTTCAGGAGTCTGGTACCATGAGAAGGGAAGGCACAAAGGAAGTTGAGTAGCTGTAAAAAGCCTGCAGAAAAAGCTGCCAGATCTGTCTCACCTGTGGTAGAACCCGGGTCTGGGCACCTACCACACTTAGACTCCCTGCCTCGTAAATAATAAAAGCAACCAGAAGTCTCAACAGCAGAGTATAAGCTATCAATGGAGAACTGGGAAGACACCCAGGAGGGGGGACTGTTGAGGACTATGCCTGAGGAGCCTGAGAAGAAAGCCCCCAAGAGAAGCAGTGGCGATGATTAGCTTGGTTTAAGAACTGGCAGCAGGAGAAATGATTCCAAGTCTTGCACAGCCCACAGACCTCACTGTCCTCTGAGTCAAGGCCTCAAGAGTATGCAACAATGTCCTATAGGTTCTGTTACAGAGAGCTGGGGGATACCGTGTACATATCAGGACATCCCAGAGGCCTCATGGGTGAGCAGTTAGAGATATAACAGAGCCACTTACAGCCACAGAGAGTCAAGAGCAGGCAGGGGCCCAGGGTCTTGGCAATTTTGTTAGAAGGTGAGGGCATAGTGTGTAGAGAGTGCATCTGATGATTGAAAGAAAGCATATGTTCATGTAAAGTGTGGTGGCTTGTGTCTGTAATTGACGCATTTAGGGAACTGAGGCAGGAGGATTGCCATGAGTCCATGGCCAGCCTGGGCTGCATAGCGATGTGAGGCCCCATCTAAAACAAAACATATGAAAACAGAGAGAGGGTGGAGGGAGAGAGAGAGAGGGAGAAAGGGAGGGAGAGGGAGAGAGGGAGAGAGGGAGAGAGGGAGAGAGGGAGACAGGGAGACAGGGAGAGAGGGAGAGAGGGAGGGGAGAGGGGGAGGGGGAGAGAGGGAGAGGGAGAGAGGGGGGATGGAGGGGAGAGAGAGAGGGAGGGAGAGAGAGAGAGAGAGAGAGAGAGAGAGAGAGAGAGAGAGAGAGAGAGAGAGAATGAATCACCATCCAAACACAAGCCATGGAGAACCCATTGAACAGCTAGCTGTACACACCAACCACTAATTTTGAGTAACACAGGTAGCCACGTGCCTTCTCATCCCAGGGCAGGTAGCATAACTCCTCTCTTAGGGAAGACAGTAAGTACACATTGCTGGAGAGCTGCATGATGCTGTAGATGGATCCTCTCTCTTAATGCCAGCCCCAACAATTAATCATGTCGCCTTGAAGGAGTCACTTCACTTCCCAAAGCTACAGTTTTCTTATGGAAAGGGTGACAACTCACTAGATTCTCATGAGTATTAAAGATGATAAAATGTGCTGAACCCATGAAGGGGCAGGGGGAGGCATCCCAGCTCCGCACGGATGGTCAAAGGACAAAGGCAATCCCATCCCTGTCAGCACGGATGTCAACGCCAGCAGGGCCTTAAAAGCAGTTTATTTTCCTAAAGTCTCCGCTGCTCACTTGCTTTGTAAATCTTTTTTTTTTTTTTTTTTTTTTTTTTTGGTTTTTCGAGACAGGGTTTCTCTGTGTAGCTTTGCGCCTTTCCTGGAACTCACTTGGTAGCCCAGGCTGGCCTCGAACTCACAGAGATACACCTGCCTCTGCCTCCCGAGTGCTGGGATTAAAGGCGTGCGCCACCACTCCCCGGTTTGTAAACCCTTTTTTAATGGAGGTGGGTTTCCTCCCCCAGGGCTCCCAAGCTCTGTACTGTGCTGCCAGAGATCTGCCCACTGTCTGGGATGGTGTGACAGTATGCTTCTTACTACAGACTGTGGGCTGTGCAGGCTCTGCCCTATTCACCTCTCTGTCCCCAGGGCTCGCCACAATCTCTGACTACAGACAGTCTCAATAACTATTTGTCGAGAAAATGGACTTTGACCCTCTGCCCTAACCAACTCCCAATTGCTAGAGTCTAAATTAATGAGGTTTCAGTGTAATTAAAACTGACAATTTTTTTTTTAACATTCACATTCAGATGTCTCACTTCAAAGGACACCATCAAGAAAGTAAGTCAACAACCAACTCAAAAGAAAATAGACTGGTCAACTATGTAGCCAACAAGGAACTGTATCTAGAATACACAAAGAGCCCTTATAACTTAATAAAGAGAGAGAGATAACTCAATTAAAAATGGGCAGAAGATCTGAGTAGACTGATCCTCAAAGAAGATCACAGATGGCCCATAAGCACATAGAAGGGTGCTCATCATCATTAACACCTAGGAGAACGCTAATCAAAACCACAGAAGAGCACTGTGGAGATAGAATGCTCGCACATGAACAAGAAAGCAAAACGGGGCAGCCACTTTGGCAAAGAGCCTGGAGTTCTCCAAATGATCATACACAGAGTGATCTCGGGATGGGGAAATTCTACTCCTAGGCATATACCCAAGAGGATGTGGAAGGGATGTCTGCCTAAAAACCTGTATGTGTGTGAGGATTTACAGGAACATCATTCATATAGCTCAAAATGGGGAGAATCTCAAATACCTATAGGACATCTTTTGAACTGACGAATGGATAAAATGTGGACGTCCGCACACTAGAACACACTTCTACCACAGAAGGGAATAGGGTGCTCAACATGGATGAACTCTGAAAATATCATGCAAGTGGAAGAAGCTGGATTATCTACACGAGGTTAATCTCTGTCCATGCCAGTGAGGGACCATCCTGATTAGTTAAGGTGGGGAGCCTCACCTTCATAGTAGGTGGTACCACTCTCTGGCTTGGGTCTTGGGCTGACGAAAAGGAACTAGTGAGTTAACTACCAGCATCCACTACTCTCTTCTCCCTGAATATGGATGCAGTGTGTTTCAAGCTCTTGCCACCTTGATTCCCTGTGATAATGGACTGTACCTACTGTGAGCAAAATAATCCCTTTATCCTCCACCCATGTAAACATCCATAAAATTTTCAATAAAAAATTAGATTTGAAGAAATAAATAAGCCTTTTCTTCCTTCATCAAGCTGTTTTCATCGAGGTGTTTTGTTTGTTTTCGTTTTTAATCATAGAAGCAGTGTAAGTAAGCAAGAAGTATGTTAAGTTGGCACATTTACAGACACAGGAAGTGCACACGAACTAGGGAGTGATAGCAAAAGGGGATGAGGCTTTTCCGGAGTGACAGTCACTCACAGTCACGTTCTGAAGATGGTTGGGGCGATGCTTGCACAGTTCTGTAAATATGCTAAAAGCCACTGAATTGCACCATGATTTGCATGATACATAAACTCATTTGGATAAAGCTGTGTCGAAAATGAAATGAAGTGATGGATGAGGTGGAGGTGGGTGGTAAGCCTGGGAACCCGAGCTCTATCCCTGGAACTCACCAGAAGGTGGAAGGAGAGAATTCACTTCAGCGCGTTGACCTCTGACCTCCACACATGAACGGGGAGCATGTATGCATGCACACACACACACATACATACATGTAATAAATACATTTAAGAAGGAGGTGTGAAGGAAAACCAGTTTCTGATTTCTTCATTTTTCTCAGGCCTCCAATGTTAGCAAACAAAACCTTGAGCCATACAGGCCTATCATATTATCCATAGCACCACCAACAGCGCTAGAAAGCAGGTAACCAGATTCAATTTCTTGAAATGAAAATCATAATCATTTTGATCCAAAACAGTATCAGTGTGTTTAAACCCTCATTCAATTCAGTATAATCAGAGACACTGGCTCCTGATAGCCAGCTGGGATTCTAGTCCACAGTGTATCTTTTAATATGGAAGGAGGATTGGGACTGAATCCTGCTATATAACTTGAGCTAATCTGGATCTTGTTCTGCAGCATGAAATGAGCCAGAATTTTCCATCCTCCTGCCTCAGCCTCCTAAATTCTAGGGCTACAATTATGAGCCATGACACCTGAGCATCTGTCTCACTCTTGTCTACCTGTGACCAACTGGAATTCTATAGAAGAGGAAACTGAAGACCAATAGGATTGGGTCACTTGTCTGGGGGTCACACAGATGTGGATAACAGTGATGGAATTACATCCAAGTGTCTTCTGACCTACTTATTTTTCTGTTTCTTAAGCAAAACCACCCTAACCTACTCCTTCTCCCCTCCCCAGCCTTCCTCCTCCCTCCCTCTCTCCTCCCCAGCGTTGTCCTGATAACATAACAACTTGCCCTCTGCTTCTGCTCCCTAGCCTCAATTAAGCCAGAGCCTTGCCATTCTCCCAGGTCTCTCCTTCCTTCCCCCAGGACATTCCTCGGACTCATCAAGGAGGCTGAATCCTGAACAGGGTTCACATGGAGCCCCTAGGTTCTGCTTTGAGAAATCTGGGCAAAACTCCATCGCTTTCTCGTCTTCTCCAAACCTCCCCATCATGTGTACAGCTGTCACCCTGCCAAAAACACAATGGAATGAGCAGATGACACCTCATTGGGGAACCCCACCTAGCTAAGCACTCTGTTCCCTCTGCACCACCTCCCTGGAGGCTGCAAGATGGAAAAAGTGCAGAGGACATGGTTCACAGCCTCCTGCTTCCAACTCTGGACTGGAGAGGGCTGCCCCTGATCTCGCTGTAGATGAGTCTGGAGGGGACCACCTTGACTTCATTGCGGAGGGGGTAGAAGGGAGCACCCTCTTGCAGGGGGGTTAAGAGGGTCTTCCTTGATCTCACTGTGGTGGGGTAGAGGGGAACACCCCTAAACTCATTGTGGAGGAAGGCGAGCAGACTTAGAAGGCTCTATAGATGGCTCACTGATAGCCTGTGCACCTCGGCTGTGCAACAGCGACAACCAGGACCCATAAAGAGAGCTCTAGACTTGGAACAGGAGCCCTGGCTCTTGCTCTGGGGCTCTGGCCCCTCTGGACCGTGTGCATCCCTGTTCCTGACTGTTCCTGGAAGACAGGAGAGAAAACCAATTATTGGAAGCAAGAGACCCTTAAGAGAAAGAAAAAGTTTAAGCTGGATGTCCTTGCAGGGTCACTGGGCCAACACTGTTAAACCATCTGTGAGTATGAACCAACCTGCTGGGCTCAGGAACAGTCTCCCTGCTTCCTGTGAAAATGCAGCGAGATTTTGAGTCTGAAGAACTAGATTATGAATTCTACTCTCCTACTTAGTGGCTAAGTGACCTAGGGCAGATCCTTGCTGACCCACAAGCCCTCAATGATCTTAAGGAATCAACTGACTCTCTCCATAAACTGTGGGGAAGATATGCTATGAGCTCAGGTGAGGGGCCAAGCTTGGGTGAATATGTAACTGTCACCCTGCAGGAGACGCTTGGCATCTTACTAGCTCTGGCTGCCCACATCTGGGAGCAGGCTCCTCAGAGGGTGGCTCCCCAATACCTCTGCTGCCAGCTGGAGATATCTGGGTTCCTACCTCTAACATCCTACAATAATCTCTCGGGTGGGACCCAAGATCCCTCACTGGGTATGATACCCAGGATTATCCCACTCAGCATTGAGAAGCACTGTTAGCACAGAGCCAGCTCTGAAGCCCAGCAGAGCTCAGGAGAGAGAAAGCCCTTGGAGCAGAAAGCTACCCCTGTTATCAAGATGGTGCCAAAGGACTAAAGAAACTGGGCCCTAGCAGCGCTGCGGGCTTCCTAGGCTATGTTCAGGATGCCGGCTCTGACCGTGAACCTGACCCATGTTTCCTCTGAACCTTAGATCCTGAAGTCTGCCCTTCCCCCACCCTGCCCTGCCTACCCAGAGCATTGCTGGAACATTGCAATGAGCAGCTCCTAGGGACTCAGGCAGACTCCCAGCAAAGCAGTAACTTCTTAGGGAGCACAAGTTTACGAGGCTCTGCTTAGCAACTCCACCCGTCCATTCATTTTTTTTATTTTATTTCATAAAGCTACAGATAGGACTTCCCATGCAAATGACTCCCAGATGAGATGCAAATTGGGACTTGAAGCTGCCAAGAACCTATGTGGCTTTCTCTCCCCTCTGTGTCCTCTTAAGAACTGTAACGGCACTGTGGCACCTCCTCCTGCCTCTCGGCCCTCTGCTCAGAAGCTTCTTTGCCATGTGCTTCCTGTTGGCAGCCACGGCCAGGGCTCTGCTGGATCCTGCCAAGCATGGGATCTGAGTTTACTGTGGAGAGATGCTTAATTGCACTCGAAGGAGCGGGCCTGGGTGGTGAGTGAGCCTGGGGGGTGGGGGGCTGCCACTGTGAAAAGAACTGTTCCCTCTCCACAGAGATGCTCACACTGGTGTGTGAGCTCATCCTGTGCCCTCTGTACACAGACCAAGTTTGGCTCAGGGTTGCTGCAAGGAACTTTTCAATGAACAGTGCTGTGGGATGTTCTGTTTGTCCTGTGGGAGCCCTTCTTGGGTTCTTTGTGGCGTTACCCAGCAAGTCCGTATAGAGGATGATTAGGACCATGGGCCTGAGTGCAGGTGTTTGAGATGGTCTGCACTTGGCTGTGCTGGGGGATGGTCTGTCAAGTTGCTCTGATTGGTTAATAAATAAAACCTGATCGGCCGTGGCTAGGCAGGAAAGATAGGCGGGACTAACAGAGAGGAGAAATAAAAGGACAGAAAGGCAGAAGGAGACGCTGCAGCCGCCGCATGTGAAGACGCCAGTAAGCCACCAGCCACATGGCAAGGTATAGATGTATGGAAATGGATCAATTTAAGATAAAAGCACAGTTAGCAAGATAAGGACAGTTAGCAAGAAGCCTGCCACGGCCATACAGTTTGTAAGCAAAATAAGTCTCTGTGTTTACTTGGTTGGGTCTGAGCGGCTGTGGGACTGGCGGGTGACAGAGATTTGTCCTGACTGTGGGCAAGGCAGGAAAACTCAAGCAACAGAACAGGCTTTACATAGGGGTACTTTGGGGGAGCCTACAGACCTGTGGTCAAATCCTAACACAGCTGCTATCCAGCTGTGTCATTTGAAGAAATGACTGAAATCTTTCAGAGCTTCCATGATAATGCAACGATGACATCATCTGCCAGGAGGACAATGATGCCTACGTCTTGACTCAGAAGATGACAAGAAATCATTTATCTAAAGTACTTGGTACAGTGCCCATTGCAGAAGACTTAATCCACAGGCTATTGTTATTTTAGCCGAACCAAACAGAGAGCACCTCACTTCAAGGAGCGTGCATTCTAGATGTGGGAGCGTAAAGAAAATGAGAAGAGATTGTTCCAAGACCTGTTTGTCACCAGGGCTGGGCAGGGCTGTGCCAAGACCATGTCTTAACCATTTTTCTCAGGCCAGGGCATATTCTTTAGGAATACTGTATGTGAGCCAGCATATAAGAAACAGAGGCTCAAGGGAGATATTCACATGGCCTGTGTTCCTCCTTTTCTTCTTCTTTTTTTTTTAAATTTTGCTTTATGTGTTTTACCTGCATGCATGTCTGTGCACCACACATGTGTGCCTGGTGCTCTCAGAGGCTGGAAGAGGGTGTTGGAGCCCCTGAAACTGGAGTTGCCTGAGACTGTTGTGAGCTGCCATGTGGATTCTGGGAATCTAACCCAGGTCCTCTGGAAGAGTAGTCAGTGCTCTTAACTGCTGAGCTATCTCTCCAGCCCCTTTTCCTCTTTTATAGTGCGTGCGTACTTTGTGTGTGTGTGTGTGTGTGTGTGTGTGTGTGTGTGTGTGTGTGTGTGTGTGTTTTCATGTGTTTGTATTTGTGACCGTGGCTATGAAGGCCAGAGGACAACCTCAAATGTTATCCTCTGAAATGCCACCCATCTCCTTTTAGACAGGGGCTGTAACTGGCCTGGAGCTTATCAGTTAGGCTAGACTAGCTGGCCAGTGAGCCCCTGAGAGCCTTCTGGATCCATTGCACTAGTCATGGGGTTACAAATTTGCACCCCCATACCCAGCATTTTTACTTGGGTTCTAAGGATCAAAGGCAGGTCCTTCTGCTTTTGAGGCAAGTACTTAACCAGAAGAGCTATTTCCCCAACCGTCTCCCATCTTCTCATAGAATGATTAGCTTGGGAGCAAGAGCCTTGGGTCCTGGTCTCCATTCTGCCACAAAATAGCCTGCTATGGCCCAAAGCTCAGTGGTGGTCTCTGCACAACTGCACCAGCTTGTCTAAGCCTCTTTTCCAGTGTCCCTCTCCCAAGCGAGACTAAGAAAACCTGCTGACATGTGGCTCTGGAATGTAAGTACAACAGCCCTAAATGGGAGACCCATCACATGACGAAACTGAACTTTTCTTTCTGATCTTACAGATAACGACAACAATAATAATGGAATAAAAGTACATTTTAAGATGATCCTAAATGTCTCTCACTTTATCGAGTCCCCTCTGCTGGGGACCTCTTCTCTACAGTTTGCCTAGGTGTGAGCATCCTGCTGTGGAGTTTAGTGGCTTGTTGACACCTCACTGTCCTGTCCTCTCTTCCTTCTCCTCAAGATTCATGGGTCTCAGTGACTCCTCAGGAGCTCCCATGTGTCCTCTGTGCCTTCCCTCTTGTTTGGAGATCTCTGCAGACTGCTCAGATCCCAGCAGCCAGATGATTTCCACAGTGGGTGTCACAGAACCAGCCACAGCACGCGGACTCCTCTGTGGCTCCTGGATACTTGTGAGTGGATAAATAAAGCTCAGAAGCTTCACTCTTCCAGACTCAGACCCTGGAGAGCTCTGGAGATCCTTCTACCCTGGTAACATAGCTGCCAGTGCCCAGAAGCCATCCACCCAAGAGTTCTGGAACATTCAATGTCTTTCTCAGAGCAACAGGACCCTAAGATGATGTGGAAGCACAGGTGAGTACTAGTAAAACTTCCTTAGAGGAAGAAAAATGTTGGAAGGAAACAAAGAGCCAAGAAGAAATCCAATTCTGCCTAAGAAACCCTAAACCCATTGCTTAAACATACCCAACATGGCCACTTCCTTCCTTCCTTCCTTCCTTTCTTTTCTTTCTTTCCTTCCTTCATTCTTTCTCTCTTTTCTTTTCTTTCTTTCTTTCTTTCTTGTTTGTTTGTTTGGTTGGTTGGTTGGTTGGATGGTTGGTTGGTTGGATGGTTGGTTGGATGGATGGATGGATGGATGGATGGATGGATGGATGGATGGATGGATGGATGGATGATTGGCTGGTTGGCTGGTTGGCTGGTTGGTTTTTGAGACAGGGTTTCTCTGTGTATCCCTGGCTGCCCTGGAACTCACTCTGTAGACCAGGCTGACCTCAAACTCACAGAGATCCACCTGCCTCTGCCTCCCGAGCGCTGGGATCAAAGGCATATGCCACCACTGCCCAGCCTTTTTCTGACTCTTACAGATACTTAGGAGGAAGAGGGACTTAGATACCTTCCTTAACAAGAGACTTGGGGCAGAGCACAACATTGTAGGCTGCTCAAACATGTCTAAGGTTTTTTGCTAGTCTGGCTTTTTGGTTCTTGATTTCCTGTACTATTCCCAACACAGGCTCACAATTTGTTAAAAGGTTGCCAGTATTTTTCTGAGAAAGATGAGTTTGTACAAGAACTACCAGGGAAGAAAAATAGGTTCCTATAGCAATCTCAAGTAGACGGAAGGCTACATTATTCTCAGCTTCCTCTCAACTCCCAGAGGACATGGGACAGCTCACTTTCTAGGGCTTCAATGGAAATCTTACCCTTTTCATGAGAGGGATGCTGACAGAGGATGTGGGTTTTATGTCCTACTGGGAACAGTGAGTGGGAGTGAGGCACAGGGAGGCTTTTGTCATAGGTGAAAAGTCAGGAGCCAGCCCCACAGGCAGGAACACACAAGCCATGACTCAGTTTTCACTTTCCCACAATCGTTCATCAATCTGTGTGTCGTGCACTCTCTAGACTTGAGGATACAACCATGAGGTCACCAGTGTGTGGAGGTTGATAAGGACACTGTGGACTCCAGAACCAGAGGCGCGTGGGTTGTGTGCCCACTGCACAGCAGCACCTGGTACTGCCCAGCTCTTTCCACAGCTGCCTGACGCCAAGGAAGTGCTGAAGGGTGATAAATAAAAGTGAGGTAAAATGAGGTGCACGAAGAATACAGAATCAATTATTCAAAGCAAATTAAAAATGTTCGGCGGTGGTTGGAAGGAGATGGGAGGAGGGAGGGAGGTGCCAAAGACTTCCAATGGACATCGGAGGCAAGCAAGCGCTGTGGGGGGAGACTGAGGAGGAGAGAGAGATCAGCCTGTCAGTGGGCTTCCCAGAGCCCTCCTCCAAAGGCAAGATGAATGCCCTGGTTGGCCTTGATGCTACACAGAGAGATCCAGGGCTGCTCCTTAGAACAGCCACACTGGCTGACAGCACTGCTTAGAGAGGATATCGAATTAGCTGCATTAATCCACAGAGGCGCCTGGCTCAGGCTAGCAGTGATAAGCATAATTAAACCACTTAGTTATTGGATCATGGGCTTGGGTTACACATGCTCAAGTTTGCTTATCCTGTTAAGGATTCCAACTCCTGTGGCCCTCATCCTGGGTCTTGCTTAGAAAGAAAATCTGGAGAGATCAAAGGTTAAAAATGGGGGGGGGGGCATGCATGTGTGTGCGCTCACATACACACCCTCCGATCTGGTACCAGACTCTGAGCCCACTTCCAAATGCCCTGATAATGTTCTGATAGAATTATCTGATACAGTTTATCAGATTGGGCTGGGATGGGGATCAACTGGTAGAGCTCTTCCCTGTCATTCACAGAGCCCTCCGTTTGGGCCCCAGCACCGCATGAACTGGGCATGGTAGAACACGCCTGTTTTCCCTCAAGTGGTGAGTCTGGTGAGTTTGTAGAGGCCAGCCTGGGCAACAACATAAAGCCCTGTCAGATAAGAAAAGATGGAAGGAGGGAAGGAGAGAGATAGGGAAAAGTTAAAAATAAAACCCATGCTATTGAGTGCGATACTAAAACTATTAATAAGAAGGATCTGTATTCAAAATAAACGGGAAACAAAACCACCAGAAATAGGAAGGCTGAACCAAACCAGGAATCTGGCAGCTCATAGGCCTCTCCTCTGCCTCTCGCCTCGCAGATTATTCTGAAGGCTTCTAATGAAATTCCCAGAGCCTCAACTACGTGTCTAAGTTTTTCATTGGCCTTGAAACACCCCAACACCGCTGGCTTTACATCTAGGGCAATCCGTTTAGGGGGTTTTGGACTTCCTCCACCACTTCCTGGCTCTGGTCCAGTCATCTTCACTGCTCTCCTCACAGACTTGGTTTGTCACAACCCCAGGAACAGGAGGGGCTGTGAGACTGCAGCAAGTTGGGATGGTGGGGGGTGGGGGGTATGCAGGTTTGCCTCAGAACTGGAGGTGCGCGGGGCCTTGGGATGTGCAGTGAATCAGCCTGCAACTAATGTGAACTAATGACCAGCAGATGAATGGGAGGCGCTGGGAAAGCCTTCTACTCACCCCTAATGCCGGTACTTAACTGGCGATCCTGGCACTCATTGGGGGCTGTTAACACATCAACTAGCCATGTCTGCTGATACTGGGGAAGGCCCAGTGCCTTGGACCTTTAATTACTTGTTAGAGTTCCGGAAATAACATAGAGCTGTTACACTTCATGGACTTGGCTGAGTACTTCCTGTGCTCTGTGTCCTTGTCGCATTTCATGTTCATAGCCAGCCTCCAAGACAGGTGCTAGTGTCCCTATTCCAGTAACAGAGAAACTCTGGCTCAGAAGGGCTAAGTGATTTTTACAGTGTTACACAGCTTGCCGGTGGTGGAGTCAGGGTTCCAACTTCATAGCCTTAAGCTCCCCACCCCATGTGTGTGTGTGTGTGTGTGTGTGTGTGTGTGTGTGTGTGTGTGTGTGTGTGTTGCTAGAATTTGAACCCACACCCTTGTGCATGCTAGGTAATTGCTCTACCATGAGCTACAGCCCTATCTTCTAAACCACACTGGATCTACCTCCATCTTCCACTGCTGTCTCTAAAAGGAACAACTTCATTAATGCATTAATTGCCTATTTGAAATTCCAGACATAATAGTCTAAGAGGAGGCAAGAAAGCTGTGCTTTGCCCGCCTCTCTGTTGCAGGACCCAGGGCTCCTGACAATGACAGAGAGACCTGCCATCCCATAGACTTGACTCATGAATATTTCCTGATTTCTGGAGTGGAATAGAATGAAAATGAAGCCCCAGTCCACTGTTGGATGAGTATAAGCTCCTCCCTCTCTGCTCTCCAGGACAGTTCCTGGGTCCCCTCCTTGTCAGCACTGAGATCTGTGAACTCAGGCACTTGACCAGGCTGGGACAGGAGAGGAAGTTAGAGAAAGGAGAAGTGTGTTCTTCATGTCCTGCTCTTAGGACCTATCTATGTGTTCCAACTGCCTGTCTACCTGTCTGTCCCCACCTACCTGTCTGCCCCCACACTCTACCTGCAGATGGTAACGCTCCTCTGCTCAGGCTACAAGAGTGTTCTCTGGCTAAAGAGGCTGCTGATCTTCCATATACTTGCCCCTCTCTCACATGGAAATTCACTTGTGACGATTACACACCTTTCCCAAAGTCAAAGGACAATAAGGACAATACAAAACACCTGTCCTTTAGGCTGCAGGGCTCTAAGCCATGTAGTGAGGCAGAGAGGAACACATAGTTCTCTAAATAAACCTCATATGCGTTATCAATGTTTAACCGGCATTTAAGGAGCGCTCTGTACTCCACACAGCAGGATTACAAGGTGATCTCATTTAGCCCGTATACGCAGTCACCTGGTGAGGTATGCATGACGGTCCCTCTTTCACACAGGAAGGAGCTAACATGCACACATGCACCTGAACCCTGAGCTCGTTAGCAGAGCATGGAGCACCAAGGAGTCCAAAACACATTCCAAGTGTCTCCACATCCCCAGTGCTTGATGGCCACTGTCACGGCCACCAGCCTAGACAGCAAGGGCTACTGAGTACTTCTCATCTTCCACAGAGTGAGGCTAAACACCCCACAATCCCAAGACAGCTCCATCTCTTTCTCAACCTCCATCCCGGCCCTGAAATGAGCAAGCTCTGATACTCTGAAGCTCTCTGGTGTGACCACTGATATGACATCCCAAGACTCCAGCTGACCCACAGGACAGAAGGTGTCAGATTTCATATCTCAGGGTCAAAAATGCTCAATTGATTCTAATTGAAAATGTTCATACCCTTTCACCCACTTCTCTCACTTTTAGGAATAATAGTCCAGAAAGAGAGTCAGTTACAGGGATGGAGAGAAGCCATGCACAGAGAGAAGAAACCCTATGTGCTGGGACTGTCACACACAGAAGAGCATGTGGCTTTTAAAAGGAAGCAGGTGTGTTGGTCAGTGTTGCTGTTGTTGTTGTTGTTGTTTGAGACAGGGTTTCTCCGTGTAGCTTTGGTGCTGGATCTCACTCTAGACCAGGCTGGCCTTGAACTCACAGAGATCCGCCTGGCTCTGCCTCCCAAGTAATGGGATTAAAGGTGTGTGCCACTGCCACCCGACCAGTTTTCTTTTTAAAACACATATTACCACCATAGCTGGTGTGTGTGTGTGTGTGTGTGTGTGTGTGTGTGTGTGTGTGTGTGTGTGTGTGTGTAAGTGGGGGCATACATATGCCTGCGTGTGGAGGTTATCTGGGGAGTCAGGTCCTTCCTTCCATCATAGGTTCCAGGAAAATGACTCAGGTCCTCAAGTCTACAGAGCAAGCACTTCTACCCACTGAGCCATCTGACCAGCCCCGGTCAGCTCTCCTTCACTGTGACAAATACCCAAGTCAATCCTTTTATTGAGAGAAGAGGCTTATATTGGTTCCCAGTTTGGGCTTCAATCCATGACCGGTTGGCTCTGTTCCTTTAAGCCTGCAGTAAGGCAAGGCAGGGTGATGGAACAGCATTGCTTTCCCAGGGAAAGGAGAGAGAGAAAGGTGATTTCCACTACCCACTTTAACAGCAATGCCCCACTGACCTCCCCCTGCTCTCCACCTCTTAAAGGTTCCACCATTCCCCAGTCTGAGAGTGTAGTTCAGTGGCAAAACATTTGTCTAACATAAATGAGGTCCTAGGTTCGAATCCCAACAGCGCGCGCGCGCACACACACACACACGTACACGCACGCACACACACTCATCATTTCTTAATAGCACACAGGTCTTTGATAGTGGAAAGGTCCATCACAATACAGTATGCACAAAATGGTGCCTATTTTTTTCTGAAAGGAAAAAATGCATAGTTGTGACACAAACAGAAAAAAAAAAATTCCAGGAATATGTTTGCTGGCTGTTGTTAACTCAGCAGGTGAGAGAGAGAGGTAGAATGCAAAGGCCAGGAGCAAGCCTCTGAGAAGGTATTTCATAGATTCAGACAGAAGTCTCCTGCTCTCCGCCTACTGTTTCCCCTCCAGCTGTGACCAGGTAGAAACAGGAAATGTGGTGTGCCCAACAGTCGTGGTTCAGCATCTGCGAGGGCATGCTGGGAAGGTCGTCCTCCAGTCACACCCTTTGAAGTTCCCTTTTCCCATCAATTCTCATTGGAGTCAGAACAAAATCAAATCATAAAAATAAAAAGGCAAATTTATTTACCACCATGGTAGGACTGGGCCATGTTTTTCCTATCAACTTCCAAGTCTAGAAATTGCCTTTTAAATAGATAATGATGATTCTGAGGGTCCAGTTATTACCTTGGAACCTCACATTTTGATAGATCCAATGCTTTTCTCCTATATAAATAACAGTTATTACTGCAAGGCCATTTTTTCCCCTTGCACTTCCAAAGTGCTCCTGCAGGAGACGGCAGGAAAATGGAGGCCATTAATATTCCACTTAGAGCGTGGCTTTCTCCAGCGCTAACTTCCACATAAATCTCTTCGGGAGTCTTTTTATACAAATGCCACCGCTCCCGCTCTGCTGGCCTGCTCCTTCCTCCCTTCTCTCCTCCTGCATCCTCCTTGTCTTTTCCCAGGAACGTAGACTCTCTGTTCTCTGGTGGGGCCATCAGGGGCTGTGCCCTCCACACAGAAGATGGTGACTGGCTTTATTAATCCTTTTCTTGTATTGTTTGTAACCCCACTCTCCTCTCTCTGCCAGCCAGAGAAAAAAGCCCTCCAGCACTTTAGTCCTGTCTATTCAGTACTAATTAGGACCCCAAAGCAACATGTCTAAACAATAAAAATTGCCAACTAGTTGACAGAGCCGAGGGTTGAAGTGTCACTGTGTTCAGAGGCAACAGGAAGCTGGACATTCACTTGCCCCCTCCCAGATTGGACTCTAAATGGGTGAAGGGCATTTTGGGACAACTCAGCTCCCCGCAGAGGCAGAGCCAAGGGATGCTATGGGTGATACAGTATCTTTTCCACCAGGATCCCTGCTCCGCCCATCCTTGCTCTAGGTATAGACTCTGCCCTTCAAGTTGGGGATGAGGGGACAAGGCTGAAGACCTACTGCTACCATGAGAGGCTGGCTGTGATGGTCCTGGGGTCTCTTTGTTCTTCAAACCAAAAGCTGATGTCTAGAAAGCATACGATGTTCCCAGTGGCCTTGCTACTGCTCAGTGCTTCAGGCCTAACAGCTATGGGCTGTGGAGCCCAGCAAGGCTCAAACCTCCTCCTCCTCCGGCCCCTGGAGGCTAGGAGTGAGCTCAGAAGGGGAGATGAGACCGACTGCCCCTATGTGATGCCAAGCATCACATGAACGTCTGCAGAAGTTCAGCCAACTGTCTGTGCCATCCAGTTTCCCAAGCTGTTCCATGTCATGCAAACCAGGCACCTGTGCTTCCCAGATGCAAGCTTTGGCTACCAGATGGGGCTGCCCTGGCGGACAAGGTTAGAACACATTTGAGGTCAGCTGGCTGGAGCACAGCCCCACAACAGTCTAACAGGTTTGGTCTGTCTGTGACCTTGTTAGACCGAATCTGTGGATCGATGCAAAATTCCCCCGTTCCCTAGGCATCCCCCAGATGTCAGGCAGCATGAGATTGGGCCAGTTCACTGAAAGTTCATCACACATGCTAGAAAACAACCACATATGTATAACGGATGCAAGCATCACCTCCCAAGACCAGCAAGGCTACTGACAGACACACATTCAGACCTATTGAGACCTCCAACTTTCCCACAGTGCAGTCTTTAATATGTACACACCAATGTAAAAGATCTATAACACTTTGACTTTGAGGCAATGAAATACAGAATGAGAGAGAAAATTCTGGTGATAGAAAAAGACTTTGTCCCCATGGGCTCAGTTTTTTCACCTAGGAAATCGCCTCTAGGGTCCCTTACACCTCCATGGGAGCTGCACATATGGAGCATGCCTGGTAGAGAATGATGAATACCATTATGTTCCTGACAGAGGGCAGTGAGGCAGGCAGAGCCTTCAGGGTGCTTATCACCAGGCTAGCTAAGATTGCCCCCCACCCCTTCCCTGTGTGGCTAGTGCTTCTCTGAGCTTTGAAGCAAAATAAGCCATTTCTTACAGAAACTGCAAGAGGTAGACACCAGAGGTGAGCCAACCCAAGCCCAGCTCTTTATCACCAGGCCATCTTGCCACATGGCCTCTGCCCCTGGGCAGGATAGGTAACTGGAGGTTGTGGTCCTGAGCCTGAGTAAACACACCTACAAAGAAGAGAATTCCAGGTGTTTAGATCCAGGACTGTAAACACTCCTTGAAACTGCCAAACTGCTCTGGAGCTGTGTCAGCCTGCTGTAACCGGCTCAGCCATGGCTTCTTGGCTCTAGCCCCCCAGCGAACATTGGCTACTTGTGTTCCTCCGTGCTGAGTGGCGGCCATCAGACCCCACCGGCTGGGTCTCCAGTAGCCCTGGCAGCCTTCATCTCCAGTGCAAGGCACTCCTGCATCACTGGGATGACTTGTAGCTGTGCCTGGCTGGCCCTTAAAGGGGAGGCCAAGGTAAGATGCAGGGAGAATTGATTCCCCAGCATTTCCTAGGCAGACAGCAAAGGGTATCGGACACCCCGGCTGACAATTCCCACCCGACAGGCACCCTCTCTCCAGAGCTGGTGGCTGCCGCCTATAAGGATGGAGCTTCGGGCTCTGCAGTGGGCAAGTTGCCTTGCTGCAGGTCCAGCTTCAGCAACCCACACTGGCTGAGACAACGAGTAGGATGGGGCTGAAGGACGTCAGCAGAACAGATCGTGTAACCCTTCCTTCATGGCACTCAAGGCTTCCTTGGACACACCAGCCTGAGTGTGTCTGGGCTCATCTGATTTCAGAAGTTAAGTAGGATCCCACCTGGTCAGTATTCAGACGGGAATAGTCCTCTAAGAATGGCCGTGTCCACGTCACAGCTTATCCTCACTAGAGGACGGCTCGCTTTTTCTCTAGACTTCCCTGACAGCCAGTTCATCTGTTGATCCATAGTGGTAGCTGACTTGTCCTGCCTTGCTGTGACTTGGATGCTGTTTGTCCCAAAGGTTCACATGTTGGAGGGCCAGTCTTTAGTATAACACTGGGAGCTGTGGTGGGGCCTTTAAGAGGTAGGGCCTCATGGGAGGTCCTTGGGTCACTGGACATTTTGCCCCTGGAAAGGATTAAGGATCCGCTCATGGAATCTTGAGTTCTCAAAAGGAGGAGGAGGAGGAGATGATGATTAAGATTGTTATAAGAAGAACCAGCCCGCAGCCCCCCCCCCCCCATCCAGCAGTCTCCCTTCCTAGCTGGAGGTGTGGTCTCTTGCTCGCACACACTTTCGTCACTCTGAAGTCATCTGCCCTAAGCCTTCACTGATGGCCACACCTGCAGAGCTAACAGATCATAGAATTTCAGTCTCCAACGTGTGAGCTGTAGAAACCCTTGTCTTTATGCAGTTAGCCTGCCTCGTGTATTTTATAGTGGTAGAAAATGCACACCTCAATGGCAGCTCCTCCTCAGTCTTTCATTCTTTCCAGGCTTTCAAATGTTGGGGTGCCCCCAAGGCTCAGTCCTGGCCTATCTTCCTCACCTATCCCCCTCCATCTCCCAAATAAACTCATTCCATCCCTACAGCCTTACACTCTACTTATATTTTTGTTTTCATTTCTAATCATCTCATTGTTAGCTAAAACACAAGTATGAAGTACCACACAAAAGAAATCAATGGGGTACTACAGTAGCCTAAGGTTAAGACATACAACTGTTCTGGCCACTTAGAAGGCCCTCTGTGTCCCATTACCCACAGTCCCCTCCTCCTCCCAAAGTAACCACTTTCCATTTAGTGCAATAGCTTCCCTGTGTTTGTTCCTTTTATGATTTTTATCACCCATGTACACTGGTAGACATGGTAGTCAGTCTTGCCAAGCTTTTAAGACTATCTTCTGTCTTCAGATTTACAGTCCTCTCCCACGTCTTCCCTCTGTTCTTCTGCCCCAGGAAGCCTCCCTCCATCTGGATCCTGTTGCTAACATGTTCACAGGGCTCCCACCCACTCCCCGGCCTTCAAGTTCAATCACCTAGACTATGGCAATGCCCTTTCATCAGACAGCACATGATGCCTGCTTTTGGTTCTTACAAAAAGAATTTTAATAGCCATTGGTGCTTGCTTGTCTAAAATACCAACCCAAACTCACAACTCATTTCGGTTTTCACAAATCAGCTGAGGAGTGCCACACAGAGGGTGCCCTTTGGCTATTATTTGGCTACCCAGGGCTACAGTTCAGATAGGAATGACAAGATAAATATCTATTTCCTTTTATTCATCCAGCTTTCAAGATTAAATTGGTTCCTTGCCATCCTCAGAAGATGACCAATTAGTTACTTTTTAATATGCCGTTATGAACTCATTAATGTGAAAATATATAAAGCTCACATTTCAACATGGGTTTCAACTCGTGGCATTTCTACTCTTATTAGAGCCAAAATTGTCACCCTTGGTTGATGGGGAGTCTTTTTAGGTTGGTTTCTACATCCTTTTGACATGACCTGTCCTGGGGTTATCATCTTGTATATCTGTCATCGGGGCCTGGGCTTGGCCAGTCCTCACAGGAACCCTGTTTTCTTCCATGGGAAAGAAATGGTGTCATAACTATAACCAAGCATAAAAGATGCTCACCACAGTCACCGTGTAGTTCCCAGGCCTCATTCAATAGACCTAGTTGGAAGTACATATGTGCTTATGTGCTTGCATATGTGTGTATGTGCATGTGTGTATGTATGTATATGCATCTGAGTGTGCATGAGTTGGTGTGTGTGTGTGTGTATTATGTGTATGTGTGTGTGTGCATTATGTGTATGTGTGCGTGTGTATATGCATGTGTGTATGTATATGTATGCATCTGAGTGTGCATGAGTTGGTGTGTGTGTGTGTGTGTGTGTGTATAGTGCATGTGTGTGTATCAGCATGTGTTTAAAATGCAGCTCCACAGCATTGCTTCTTCTGTCCTACTCTGCTGTCCTGTCTCTTGTGAACTAAGAACGCCGGTTCTCAAGGACACAAAAATGACAGTGTTGTGATGACATTGCCTCGCTCCATCTCACATCACACACACAGCAGTCTCAGAATAACAAAACAATACTAACACCCCTACAAGCAAATTACAATTATAAAACCATTTAAAAGGCTTTCCACACAGCACTCCATCCCTAACATTCCAGTGCTACACCTCATCTCCATCCTCAGATCATCCTGGCCTGAACAGAGTAGGACACAGCCCTCCCAACCCTCTCCTGGCATCAGTCCCACATGTCACCAGGTGTTTGGTGCCTGTGCCTTGGACATCTCACTTGCTTATCTGAAACACGTTCTTCGGCAGATTCCTGGAGAAGAGCTCGTGGGAACGAGGGTGTCTCCACTCTTCCATGTCATGTTAATAATAGTTTGTGCTCTTTATGCTTGAAGGTCAATCTTGCTGAACGTAGAAACCCTTGGCTCGTGTTCACGTTTTCTTTTCGGAGTACCTTTAATATGTTATTCCATTTTCTTCTGTCATAACATATGGCTGCAGAAGAGTCTGATGACAACACCATTTGCTTTCTCATCTAAGTCACCTGTTCTTTTTGCTTAGCTGCCCAATGGGCTTCTCCTTCTGTTTCTTTAAGACCTGATGAGTTTGATAGAATGGATTTGAGCCCTTCTAGATCAATACTCTCAAGTACACTGTTTGCATTTTTAACATACAGCTTTAAGCAGGTTTTTGGTTTTTGGGGGCTGTTTTTGTTTGTTTGTTTTTGAGACCAGGTCTCATGTGTCCCAGGCTAGCCTTGAACTTCGTGTATAGTCAAGGATAGCCTTGAACTGATTCTCCTGCCTTCACTGACAGTGCTGGGATTACAGGTATTCACCACCATGCCCATTTTCCTGCAGTGCTCGGGATGAAAACCCAGGGTTTCACGTGGGCTAGGCCAACACTCCACTGAACGAGCCACATCCCCAGCCCAGAATCTTGTGATTTTGTGGGGTCTCACGAACTGCGGCTGCTCTGCTCTCTGCTGCTGTTTCTGTCGCCTCCCCACAGGGGCCTGCTGTCATTCTCTCCCTAGGGATTTCCACATGGATTTCCCTGTGATTCTAAAATTCTCTGAAATATTTACGATGTTTGCTTTTTCCTCTGTTCCTTGCATCTTAGTTTGCATTCATGAAACTGTGTCTTTTTTTCTACTTTTCATCTGTCTTGAGTATTGTCACATTTTCTACAGCTTTTCTCCTGATTTACAGTATCCTCTATGTTCTGTGTCATTTTTAAATACTTTTGAGCATGTTTTTGGTGGCATATTTCTGGCCCCCCAGAAAAACATTAACATGACCTCAGGTATGTAAAATAGATATGCAAATCAAACATCTCTGATAATAAATCATAAAGAAATTTATCTTAAAGTAACTTTCATGTACATATAATTTTACCATTTATTAAAGAAAGAGCACATTTGCATACTAATAAGATGGATGTACTTGTTTATTTTTATAGAAAGCATTAAGTCTTGGCTGAATATTCGATACTGCAGATGTAGACCTTTTTCAGAGATGATCAATATTTTGATTTTATAATCATCAATGCTGAGAACAGCATTTTGTATAAATACTTAGTACAAAGTGGCAGAAGTATGTTTGGGGCCATTTCAGAAATGGTTGGAAAGGCTATCCCAATCTCAAGCCAAAATTCATTTGACGATGTTTCATAAAACCTAAGTCAGCAACTCAAACAGCATTTTAAAAAATCAAACATTTAGCCTGTTTGTTTTCTAATGAGAACAGAAACAGGGTGGATTCTGGTGGGACTGGAGGTGAGGAAGAATTAGGAAGAGTAGAGTGAGGGGAACCATAACCAGGATATATTATATGAGGGGAAAATCTATTTTCAATAAAAGAAAAAATTAAACAAAATAAAAGTAAGTAAAAATAAAATAAAGAGAAACAAATAAAAATAAAATCAACATTCTAATCCAATACAATCCAAAGATATGTTCATTGGTATCTACATCCTGAGGAATGATAGGCAATGAAGGCATCATCTTCTGTAATTACACCATAATATTTCTGCAAGAGCAGAGCTTTAAAAACACTGCCGGGTATGTTTGGTCACTGAGTATTCCAAAACCTTATACCGCAGGTGAAGTGTGAGAACTGGAGCTTTATCTCCCCAGCCCCCACATAAGCGCCAGGTGAGTATAGGGGCCTGCCCGCCATCCTAGCATGTGGGAGGCAAGACAGAGGATCCCTGGAGCAAGCTAACAGATCAGTGAGCTCAGGATTCAAATGAGACCCTGTCTCAATATTCCGGGTGGAGAGCCATCGAGGAAGATAAGCAAAATCAACCTCGAGCCCCCACTAGTATATATCCAAATGTGTGCACACACAAGTGAATCCATGGGCACACACACACATTGCCACTAACACACACACACACACACACACACACACACACACACACACACACACACACACAATTTTCCTGTTGCCAAACTTTTCATGACTCCCACATTCAGTGACATGACCCCACACAGGGTTGCATCCTGTCTAAACAACTTTGTTTCAAGGTGCTGTTATAGTTCGGATTTTTTTTCTCTATTTTGTGTGTGATGCATGTGTGTGTGTGGTGTGTGCACACACGTGTGTGAAGATATTCAAGCCTGTGCATGTGTGGAGGATGGCGTGAGGGGTCCTGCTCTACCCCTTCTTCCCTGATACTCTCACAGTTTCAGCTAGACCAGCTGACCAGCAAGCCTCAGCAAGGCCTGGCTCCAGCCTCCACAGTAGTGGGATGACAGGCATTTGTGTGGCCACGCCGAGCTTTTTATGTGGGTGCTAGGGATCTGAACTCAGGTCCTCATGGAACCATCTTCCTAGTCCACAGTTTGGGTCTTAAGTGTTCCTCAAAGCCTGGTTACCACTCCATAGCACTACTAGAAGGTAATACAGCTTTCCCATGGAGGCTAGAGGAGGGACATTCGGCCCTTGGGGTGGGCCTCTAAAGGAGGTACTGGGACCCCAGACTCTCTCCTCTCTCTTCTTTCTTCCTGGCCACTATGAAATAAATAGCTTTACTCTATGGAGACCTCCGGCCGTGACACTCCATCTCACCACAAGTCCAAAACAACGAAGTCACCCAACAATGAGATGGCACCTCTGAAAACAGAACCATGAGCCCAAATAAACCTTCCCTCCATTGGACATGATGTCTCAGGCATTTTGTCATAGCAACAGACTCTAACACAAGTTCCTGTGTTTTCCTGGGTTTTTTTGGGGGGGAGCAGTACATATCTTTCTGGTGTGCCCCCATTGTCTCAACGGACATTATTCTCCTCTGTTCTCTCTCCTCTCTTATTTCCTTACAGTGTTTGTTTTGTTTTCTTTTTTTTTTTTTATAGAATTTGCATCCAGTCATTTTATTTTATGTGAATTAAGTTGGTTTTTCCATTTTGTTTTGGTTTGGCTTTGGATTTTTTTGAGACAAAGTCTCATGCAGCTCCAGCTGGCTTCCTGCCTCTGCCTCCTAAGAGCTGGGATTATGGGCACATATCACCACACCCAGTCTGAAGTACATTTCCTACACTCCAACACAAAGCCTTTTAACTCCACACAGCTGACACTGCCTATGTGTCATGCTGGGGGGGGGGGCACGGCGGGTGTTAAAAAACAGAAACAAAACAGGCCACTTGCTTCCTAAGGTTCCCCGGCATTCCCTCCATCTGCTCTTATCCAGTCTGCCTTTCTCATCCAATCCCTGTTTAATCTTGTTCTTTTCCTTGCAGCATATCCTCAGTGACCCTGGAAGAAAGCCCTGACTGCCACTCTTGACAAGATGCAGGGCCTGGGCCCTCATGAACCTACAGTCCATCTGCTGGGCTCTGCGCTCAGCCGCTCCTGCTCTAAACATACATCTCCCCGGAGCCAGCTGCCCTGCTCCTGTTTGTCAGTGAAGAACTGTTGAAGCCCCTCAGTCCTGGGTCCATCTTCCCTCTGCTTTTCCAGGCATGAACAACTAAACCACACGGCCCCGGATGTAACAATGGTCTCTCCATCCGTCACTGTATTTTGGAGCCCATGAGAAGACCCTGCTGCTTAATTCTGTGGTAAATATTGCCTGTGGATTTGAGGTCAGGGAGAATTTTTCATTTTGTTTTTATTTTATGGTTCTGGGTATCGAATCTCTGCCTTTGCCGTGTTAGCCATTGTGTATTGGCGTTTGTTATCTCTTTGTTCTGCCTTAGCTAGACCTTTCTAAGATCTAAAATTACACTGTCACCATGACCACTATCCTACGAAATCTCCCCCGCTGATACTCGCAAACCTCTATCTGTGGCTGCATCTCTCACCTGACTGTAGAAACCCAACTACAAACTGCTATCTTCTTGTGGATATCTAGTTGGTATCTCAACCTGAACCAGGGGGAAAAAAATCCTACTTGTATCATCTCCATTAATCTCCTCAACATATGCTCCCAGTTGCTCAGGCCAAAACATGTGAAGTAAGTCTCCTCCACATCCTCCCAAACCAATCCTGTTCAGATGCCAGCCGGACTCCATGCTCCACGGGGCTGCAGCCCCCCTTACGCTCCATTTCTCCGATGACTTCAGGACTAGCTGTCTGGCCGGTCTCTCACACTCTGCCCCAGAACAGTTCAGCCCGACTGATCTCCCGAAGCATCATCCCCACGCTCGTCATGTCCCAAAGGCTCTCGCCACAAACAGCATCCTGACCACGGCCTCGAGCTCCTGTAGAATTTGCACCACGCTGTCCCCTCCGTCTAAATCTCCCTCCTCCCTCCTGGTTTCAGTACATCACCAACACCAAATCTTTTCTTTCTTGTCCCTAAAGATGCCCCAATAGGCCCCCATCTCTGGGTATCTGTCCACGTGGTGGGAATGTTTTACTCCTAGGCGCTTGCCGAGAGCTTTTCCTCTTTTTCACCTTTCAGTCAGACTATACCTGTGACCCATTTCCTCTTTGTCTCAGATCTCATCAGAACCTGGGGAAAAATAGCTTTGAAATTTATTTGCAGTTGCGTTTTACCCCAGCATGGCCGTCCCTACTAGAATCCTCTTTGCAGACAGAGAACTAGAGGTAGCAGCTGATACATAAGCAGTGTTCAATAGATATTCACCAACTAACAATACCTCCACGTGCCCCTGATGACCCAGAGAGCCAAGCCTGCCCCACAGCAAGCTCTAGAGCATGGGTGTTTTCCCAAAATCATCATCTGTCAATCTCAACCCTCTGCTAGGATGAGAACCCAATCAAAGACCCTGAACAGCGTCTCAGCCGCCTACCTCATGAAGAGAGCACCATGGTTCTCGGCTCTCCCTTCCCAAGGCACACATTCTATGATGCTTCTTTTTTTGTTTGAGAATGAAATTTATATATAACTGCATACCTAATCACTTCTGAAAACCCTAACATAATTTCCTAGCTATAATAAAAAGGAGTAATAAAAAGGCAGAAATATATAACAAAATAATAAGCATTTCATTATGCAAATGCTTGTGTAGGACTAACCTGGAAGACACAATGGAAAGGCAGATGTTTGCAACTTCCCGTGGGATCCCCATGAACAATGGAGGATTCAGGCTAAAGCAGGTTGTCTTAGGAACTCCAGCACCACAAACCAGCTCAGCAAGGATGATGAATACTCATGTGATCTCCCCAAATGGTAGGCAACAGTTGATAAAACTCTGAGCAAAGCAAATTGTGGTCCTCTTAAGCTAGTTACTGCACTAATGGAGAATTCAATACATATGAGGTCTTCAAAAAAGTACTATGGAGGCTGGAGAGATGGGTCAGAGGTTAAGAGCACTGGCTGCTCCCCAGAGGACCTGGATTCTATCTCAGCAACCACACAGGCAGCTCATGCCCATCAGTAACTCCAGTCCCGCAAATTCTGACGCCCTCTTCTGGCCGCTGCAGACACTACATGCACGTGGTGTACAGATGTCATGCAGGCAAAACATTCATACAAATAAAAGGTCCAAATGACAAATACTTTTTAAAAAGTACTAATAGATGGCTGGGCATGGTGGCACATACCTTTAATCCCAGCACTCATGAAGCAGAGGTAGGTGGAACTCTGTGAGTTCAAGACCAGCATGGTCTACAAAGTGAGTTCCAGGACAGCCAGCCAGGCCTACACAGAGAAGCCCTGTTTTGAAAAACAAAACCAGGCCGGGCGGTGGTGGCATACACCTTTAATCCCAGCACTCGGGAGGCAGAGCCAGGTGGATCTCTGTGAGTTCAAGGCCAGCCTGGGCTACCAAGTGAGTCCCAGGAAAGGCGCAAAGCTACACAGAGAAACCCTGTCTCGAAAAACCAAAAAAAAAAGAAAAAAGAAAAAAAAAGAAATGAAAAAGAAAGAAAGAAAGAAAGAAAGAAAGAAAGAAAGAAAGAAAGAAAGAAAGAAAGAAAGAAAGAAAGAAAGAAAAAGAAAAACAAAACCAAAAAAAGTACTAATAGACATAGTTCTTTCTAGGTTCCCATACTGATAAACAGAACTGCTCTGTGTGAATGTCTGGAGGGACACGTAAAGCCTCCAAAAAGCAGAAAATGTCTTCATTGTACCTAGGTACATTGAAAGGTACTGAGGACCTCAGGCTTGCCCCTTCAAACTCCAGAAGCACTCCTCCTAAGTGGAAAACCAAATGCTGATATAAATGAATTTGCAAAATGTCCTTTTCATTTGTATTATTATGAGATACCCCACTTATTCACCACCAATAACTGGAGATAGTCCGGCTGTCCCTCACTTGGTGAGCGATCATATACACAGTGGATCTTTTACACAATGGACTACTATTCAGTCGTGAAAAGGAGCAAATCTCATCAGGGCGACAGCACCATTCTCAATGACCTGTGCTGAGCGAAGAAGTCAGACACAAAATCCTACATGCTGTGCGATTCTAATATATGTTAGAAAAGTGGGAAGCACAGCGGGGACCTCGTCACCCTACAGGGGTGAAGTATCCGCTTTGTACTGCAGAGCTCCGGAGGCTGGAGATGAGCCCAGGCTCCAGGAATCCCCAGTGGCACCTCTGAGACAAGGCAAAGGTGCCTGAAGCTGGAGGCGTGCCCCGAGGCCTCAGTCACTGGAAAGCCAGCTATCAGAAGCCAGTCAGACTCCCCAAACCTCAGCACCTCATGTCTCCCTCTCCCCTCTGCAGCCTTGGCAATGGGGCCCCCCTCAGCATCCTCTGTGTTGTTCTGCCAGGAAGCCCTGTTTACCGATGAAGAATGACTGGCGTCTGAGGAAAACCCCGTTAGTTACCGCCTCCTTTAAACCGAGTTAAGGAAAACATAATTGCCGAGGAAATCTCATTTGGGTTCGCTCATGCTCCACAGGCCCCAGCGCAAACAGTTCTTCCCCCTTCCTTATAGAAGGAAGAGCAGACGGGCCTGCAGCGGGGTCCTTGAACCCTGGAGACACTCACGGGCACGCAGTGGAAGAACCAGCTTGTCTTGGAGGAGCCTACCGGCATTGGCTAGAGAGAAATACAAGCTCCTGGGGGTCCTGATCAGAGCAGGCTGATGGAGATGACTCTTTAGAAAAGCCCCAGAAATCCCCCTGATCTTCAATTAATCCACCACAAAATGCCATCACCTCCATCAGGGCAGAGGCTGTAGGTTTTAAAGAGGGAAAAATCATACCTGGAAATATAAGGAAACTTCGACTTGAATGAAAACGCTTGGCCAGGCGTGAGCGACCTACACTCTCTGCTGTGTTGGGCTCAGCACAGAACGGGGTGGGGAAACGCAGCTGCTGATCTGGGAGCCATCTGTTTGCTGTGTGACCTACCTGCAGTTGCTAAGTCTCTCTGAGCTTCAGTTCCTTAACACACAAAGTAGCTCCTGAGCTCCTAAGATGCTGTGACAATTAAGCAGCTTGAAATATATAAATTATCAAGAGCACCTGACACATAGTTCTCCCAGGTCCTTCCCATAACTGCTATATCCGCCATGCCTTCCTGTTCTGTATTCTGATGCTCTGGTGCCTTGGAGCCCCACTCACCCTAGAAAGACCACCCCTCCGCAGGTTTGCCCTTCCCTAAAAGCAGCAAGCGACTGGCCTTCAAAGGTGCCTTTCCATCCAGATTCCACCCACTCTGCTTTCTTTGTGGAGTGCTTACAATTGACGCCACTACCTACCACTGGCCCCAACCACCCCAACACCAGAGTCAAGGCAGCTAGGCAGAGCCCTGTGGCTCAGAACCCACTCAAGTCCTTTAAACAGCCAGGCCAGGCCTGCACTTCCCCACAACATCCACAACAAAGGTTCCTCCAAACCTCTCTCTGCTCCTGCCCCCCACCCCTGGGGTACTCTATGTGGCCTACGGTGTGGCGTGCCCTCTGCTCAGAGGGACTGTGAGTGCACAGCTCTTGACAATGGCCACCATCCCCCTGCTCTACTGGCTTCCCTGTACCTGTATGTGCTCTGAATATACCGTTTTAACTGATGCCCTAGTTTGGTTCTCCTGAAAGTGCCCCTGTGAAGGGCATTGGTGACATCCTAGCTGCCAACCAGATGGCATCACTCACAGCGATTTGCTCCCTCGGCCTTACTACACTATTTGACTTTGCCAACTGGCCACCTGATCCCCAAAGGATGTGCTCCCCAAGGTCCTGGCCAGTGCTGTCTTTCCCCCCTCTTCTGGCCCTAATGGCCTAAGCCTCCCTCAGACTCTGGCCAGGACTCATGCCTTTCCCTCAGAGTGCAGGCCCCTGGCCCTGCCCCGCTGCTTGGTAACTATTAGCTGAAAAACTGAATGGGCAGCACATGAGCGAATGAACTTGTCCAGTGTTTCCATCCTGGAGTGACCGCTCACCCCCTCCTCTGCCCTTCTGCTCTTTACATTCCCTTCCCCCAACACTGTTCACCCCCTCTAACCTGACCGTGACACCCTAGTCACACAAAGCAATGGCCTGATTGGGGGGGGGGGGTGTTTGTGTACATGTGCATGAATACACACATGGGAAGGGAGTGTGCACACGCATGCACATGGAGGTGAAATGGCAGTGGGTGCCCTCCTCGATCACTATTTAAAAGATTTACTTTTATTTCTTTTAGTTAAATGTACGTGTCTCTATGTGGGAGTTGTGTATGAGCCTGTGACTGTAGGTTAGCAAGACATCCAGAAGGGGGCATTGGACTCCCATGGAGCTGGAGTTAGAGATGGTTGTGAGCCACTCTATGTAGGTCCTGGAGTCAAACTCAGCTCCTAGCCACTGAGCTCCCTCTCCAGCCCTCCACCTTACTGAATTTGGAGTTCACTAATTCAGCAAGACTAGCTGGCCACCAAGCCCCCAGGACCCTCCTGCCTCTGCCTCCCCAGTGCTGGGATTATGGGTGTATGGCACCACTCCCAGTTTTTTATGTTGGTGCCAAAGATCTAAACTCAGGTCCTCACGCTTGTGTGGCAAGCACTTTAGTGCCCAAGCCACTGCCCCCAGCCCAGCAACATCCGTTTATGTATTCCTTTAATCCCAGTCTCTCCTCCACCCTACACTGTACCCTGACTCCTTCAAACGCAGCTAAACCCCTCAGTCATCCCTCTTCTTGTCCCTCCCAACCAACCTTCTTAGACTAGAATCCAGGGCACACTGCATCTTCTCCAGAAGGCCATGGTCAGGACCCACCATCTCCCCAACTCAAAAGCCATTTTCGTCCCAGTCCTGGGCTAACTCTGACCAAGGCAGGACACATTCCCCATCCTCAGCTTCTGCCTCCCACATTGTCCAGTCCTGGGATGGGGGGCAGGAACCACTCCAGAGCATCCCTGCCTGGTTCCAAGACACCAGACTGCAGGGGAGTCAATCTTAGACCTGCATTGTGCAGAAGGAAAAAAAAACAAAAACTGTAGCAGCCAGTTCATGGTCAAAGCCACATCACAAGATGTCTGGAGAAAACAGTCTACAATAAACCAGAGTCAAACACAAAATGCAGTGTTGATCGATTTCATGACCAATTCTGCCTCAGAAGACCTTAATGTGCTGTGACTGTGACCAGAAATAGTTACACTGCTCATGCCAATGAGCCTTCGCTTCTCACTCTCACCCCTCCCTCCCGTCTCTCTGCTTCTCCCATCTCCGCTTGCTCATGTGTAAGTGCATGTGCGTGCACACGTGTGTATGTGTGTGCATGCATGTGTGTGAGTGCGTGTGCATGCGTGTGTGTGTGTGTGTGTGTGTGTGTGTGTGTGTGGTGTGTGTGTGTGTGTGTGTGTGTGTGTGTGTGTGTGTGTGTGTACGTGTACTATACTACATAATCTAGATACAAGAACAGGGCTAATCATTTCCAAATGTACTTTTTTAAAAAACTGCTTCCTGAAACAATCTGAGCTTTTATTAGCTCATTGTCAAGTTCTTCAAATCTTACTTTCCACATCATAAAAAAAACTACGGCAGGAGCGCCCCAGGATCTGCAGGGGATCCATCCAAGACCCACGCTGGATTCTAAAAACTGCAGCCCGGACCAAGGTCTACTCATGCTGATGCTGTGCTCGTCTGCCTGCACAGGAAGACTAACAGTCAAGTTTCATGTGTGAACTGGGCACAGGAAGCAACAGTATCAATGGGACAATTGCAGAGATACTCTGTAATAAAGGACGGGTGAATAAGCATGCCTCTCCACTCTATTCTACACCCAGCCCAGTAACTGAGGCTGCATAAAGGAAAACCACAGGGAAGATGAAGCCCTGTGGCTCACCTCCTTCCCAGCTGACCTTTAGGGGAAGCGGGTTCCTGTCATCCCTGTCTCAGCTTCTGGCCTCTCTCTATCACTGGAGATAACAGCATCTCATGGGGGGCGGGGAATGCTCTGGAGTGGAAGAGCCCTCGTAATTCTCTTTCAGCAAAAAGAACAATTTCCCCTAGGCTGAAGAGAAAGCTCAGTCAGTACAGTGTTTGCCTTGCAAGTGTGAGGACCTGGGTTCAATCCCTAGAACCCACATAAAATAAGCTGGGCGTGGTAGCATGTGCTTGTAATCTTAGCACTAGGAAGGTAGAGATGGGATCCCCAAGACTCCCTGGACAGCCTAGCCCACTCTGGAAGTCCCAGTCTAGTGAGAGACTTACACACACACACACACACACACACACACACACACACACACACACACACACAAATTAAGTGGACAGCTTTTATGTGTACACACATACACACACACTGTGGCTGCACACACGTACAGGATAATCTTTCTGTATCAGTTTAGCTGTTGCCTAATTTCCTAGTTTGTAAACCCTGGTTTTGAACACTGGGTGGGAGGAAAGTGGATTGAGTGCTTTTGTTTCAGATTAAATACATCTAAGGTGGAAAACTCTTTTCAGTATGGGAAGGAATGTGTACAGGCAGCCCTGGCTCCTGCAGCCTGAAGGAAAAGGGAAGGCAGGCGGGGAGTGCTGGCACCTCCGGGAGGTGGGTCTCACTAGGGCACTGCTGCAGATCTTCATAACAACCAGGACGGAGGGAGTCTCACACATCTGAATTTACCAGTGCTCAAGACCCATGAGGGACGGCAGGCAGCCCAAAGTCACAGAGGCGGTGAGTGTCCAAGCTGGGATCTCAACTCAGATCTGTCCATCTTCTATCAGGATCTATGGAGGGAAGCCATCTAGTCAACTCCCTATTCACCCACACCTCCACCTCTACCTAGAACAGACAGATGACAGGGACCAGCGCTTCCCGTGGGCCTGATGGCATGGTCTTAGTCGCTCTGTTATTTTAAAAGCCTGCTCTTAATTAAGGATTCATCCAATCATGCATCAAATGCTATTCAGTTATCAAAGGTGCCTGCAGAAGAATTTTTACCCCTTTAAAATGAACTCTTTCATGCAACTTACCAAAATAAAGAGTCACTGTGTATCAAAAATAAAAAAATCCTCAAACTTGTTGTTTCATTTCTCCAAGGGACTGGACGGAGCCATCTTTCTTACTAAATTAATCTTGTGGTCTACAACTGTGGTTGTCCAAGCCCTACCTTGGCCACATGTGAAATGGTTCACATGATTAGGTTAGATGCCAGGCAGAATGAAGAAGAGGGAAAAGACATCAAGCAGCTTTAGAGAAGGGCCTAGCAAAGAGGGACGTGAAAGCAGGACCTGAACCACACTGCAGACCCTGGGATGGGGCAGAGTAGACAGTGACCTGGTTGACCCCTGTCCAGGGCAACCATCTGTCCATGTGAGATAAGGTGGGCACCAGATGCTAAGATCTCTCTAACGTCAGCATGCAGACAATGTGTGAGGACCTCCCTGCTCGTTTCCATCCTGGAGACAGATCACACCACACCTGGTGAGAGATACTCAAAACTGGGAGTAGAGTGTCCCAGGCTAGACCACACAGAAGGCAAGGAGAAAGAATCAAGAAAATCTCTCCACACATGGTCTTAGAGCTCTTCTTTAACCCCAGCTGAAATCTGGCTGGCTACCACCTGAGTCTATTTCTTCTCTGCTCTCAGAGAAAATGGAAACTGACTGGCATCCCCCTCTGACTCTGTGTGCTCTAGGCATTAGACTGTGGACCACAGCATCCTCCTCTGACTCTGTGTGCTCTAGGCATTAGACTGTGGACCACAGCATCCTCCTCTGACTCTGGGTGCTCTAGGCATTAGACTGTGGACCACAGCATCCCCCTCTGACTATAGGTGCTCTAGGCATTAGACTGTGGACCACAGCATCCTCCTCTGACTCTGGGTGCTCTAGGCATTAGACTGTGGACCACAGCATCCCCCTCTTACTATAGGTGCTCTAGGCATTAGACTGTGGACAATGGAACTCCCCAGCTTATCAGAAAAGAAGGAGGTTTTCTTCTTCTTGAACAATGACTAGGTAAAAAAGAGATGGAAGAAGAAGTGGCTAGGAGGTGACTGACTTACAGATGTGGGGAGCTTGGGGAACAAATGCACATCTGGACTGAGCTGACTTCCTGAGGAATTCAGTGACAATCACACTACCTGCAATCTTGATGCTTCAGGGCTGAGCTGTGCCTTTGTGTGAAGAAGGAAGGGTGGCAGGTAGGGGCGGAGGGAGGAACAGAGGGAGGGAGGGAGGCCCTAAGTAATGGCAGGAGGGAGAAGTCGGCTTCCTAGCACCCAAAGCAGTAAAAGAATGACTTATGATCTTCCTCGCCTGGAGTCAGGTGTTGTGTCTAGACAGACATGAGGAAAAGAAGCCTCACCGCTTTAATTCTGTCCAGCCTTTCCTAGAGCCCCCTTGCTGTGGTCCCTGCAAAGCTAGGGAGGTGTGCTGGGGAGGCACACGGGGAGGTGCACCCTGCGAGTCTCTGCCAGGCAGAGCAGAGCCTCTACCACACCCAGCAGCTTGGCCTTGGGAACAGCAGGTCACTAAGACAAGTGCTAGCACAGCAGGTCACAGTGGCTGGGCTGTCCTGATGATGTCCCCCTCCCCTCCTCCACTAACACACACACACACACACACACACACACACACACACACACACACACACACACGGGGAGGGGAAGGGAGAGGAGAGGAGAGGAGAGGAGAGGAGAGGAGAGGAGAGGAGAGGAGAGGAGAGGAGAGGAGAGGAGAGGAGAGGAGAGGAGAGGAGAGGAGAGGGAGTTTTCTCCCTACTGGCGCCCTCTTGTATCATCTCATTTAGCCTCTGAACATCACCTGGTAAGATGAAAAGCCGGAGGAAATGGGGATCAAATGGCTCACAAGAGTCAACATCACAAATCAACTTCTAGAGCCCAAGTGTGTCTGTTTATCTCCTTTTCAGCTTTGGGGTTTGAATCTCCTGAGTCTTTATTCTTTCTCTAAACAAATTGGGGAGTAACAGGCAGTCAGAGTGGGGAGCCCCCCTTTTCTCTATTAGCTTCAGTCCTAGGCATGTTCACTACCCCTAAGAGCAAGCTCAGCCTGCAGGAAAAGCATCAAGGGCCGAGAGCTGCCGGCAACGCCAATGTGCAAACATTCACAGTGGCACCCGTGGCCCACCCTTTCCTGTCAGCTCTATCACCCACCACCCAGCTATTTCTGGTTGCTCCATCCTTTCTGGCTCTCTCACTTTGTCCCACCTGCTGGGTGATCTCTAGCTATCGCTTACATTAAGGAACCAGGTCTGTGATAAGCCCAGGGCAGCTGGACCCCATTTCAAGATCATTTGGTCAGTGAGAGAAATCTGCCAGCCAGACCTCCCACTGCCTGTCAGAGTGACAAGAAGTCCCTGTCTCAGCATTCCTGCTCCTCTTGGGAGTGAAGAGATCCCTGCAGCAAATATTTAGAGGATTTGCCTCCTAATCCCAGCCCATGCCCTCTCCAACGCTCTGAGCTAAAAATCTCATCCCGGGGCTGTGCAAACAGGCTTTCCAAGAGGACCCAGATTCTCAAAATGAAGTTTAGAGAACGAGCCAGCCCAGAAGCTCCCTTCCCACCCAGCTCTGGTTGGAGCACTGGTGCCTGAGGCTGGCTGCTGATCTCCAAGTTCTTCTCCTTTCTCTGAGAAAGGTTCAGTGCAGAACGGGTGAACAGTGTGTATGTGTGTGTGTGTGGGGGGGGGGGTGTCTGCCGAGGGTCTGAGCTCATTACATTCTGTTGCCTCAGCCAGGCTGTCTGCTCTCTGAAACTGGACCACATCACAGCTGTCCTTGCATTTCTGGCGCTGAGGCTCAGACACTACACGTAGAAGTCACTCGGTTCACAACGAGTGAATGAGTAAGCTTTGTCACGCAGAACCCAAATCTGAGCATGGGCAAATCAGTCTCTACCTCCTCCATGCCGCTTTGCTGTGATCACTTCCATTTCAAAACCTCGGCCAGTCAGGTGTGGTCGGGACCCACCTGTAACCTCAGCACTCAGGAGGTTGGGGCAAGAGGGTCAAGAATTCAAGGCCTTCCTGGGCTACATAAAGAAACCTTGTCTCAACAAAACCTTGTCCCCAAATAAATAAATTAATTAAATAAAGTAAATAAAAATAAAAAACCTTGACCAGGTCCTCCAGTCTGCCAAACAATCTGGACCCCTTCCTTACCACCTTGGCATTTGGGGCCACCTACTCTAGACTCCGGCCCCTGCCCTGCAGCCTCCTACCATCATGGTCACTTCCCACACACCCAATCCTTGGTGACACCTAAGTACCTTCTCTGCACAGGACACTCGTCCCCCTGTGCCTGTGCTTGGGGAACAGACCCACCCGGAACCCTGGATGTGGATGTGTTGAGCAGAGAAGGGCTGGGGAAAAGATGTTTTCATCCACCAACATGGAGCTCAACCTGGAGCCCAGAGGAATCTGTGCCTATTTTCTGTCTCAAAAACAGGACCTCTGTCCCCGAGTCTATGGCCCCCACAGGGGAGACGATGAGGTGCCTGCCTGCCCTGCTGTGTGGTAAAGCCATCAGCACATGACCTTTCCTGACCTTTCCTTCCCCGGGGACCACTGGGCTTCTACAATCCCAGAGGCCTTTGCAAACGTCATTCTCCCTCCCTGACCAGGAAGGCATGGGTGGGGAAAATGCATGTCCAGGAAAGAGAAACCCAGCAATGAGGAAAGAGGGAGGGATGGAAGTGGGGGTGGGGGTGGGGAGGACTCAGCCTAAACCAGTATGTCTTTACCCGAGCTCACCTATCAGACTGGGGGAGGATCCCAGCTGCTTTTTGTACCTTTTCGTTTTTCTGAGAGAGGCCCACCAACTCTCACACGTTCTCCGTGGAATATGTGACTTCCCCAGAATGGCTTCCTTTTCTTGGGCCATTTTCAGGATCCATTTTCTTGCTTGTGCTCCCAGCTTGGTGCTCCCTGGGATCTGCCCTGGCTTGCTTTTCCTTCCTCCCACGCTGGCAATGTGCTCCTGGCTTCAGTGACTACCCATCCTCCGACTGGGCTCCTAGCGCTGGTCAGCAGTAGTGGCCCAGGGTTAGCAAGAGGGGAACAGCTCTCTAGTCTGCCCCTGTCTCCTAAGTTCCTGACTCACTCATCAAAGTGGTCCTCCTGTATGGACCACTCTGGTGAAGCCGGAAGCACCCAAGAATCTGGAGGACCCCTGCAACATGAGCCCCTCCCCCATACTCTCCAACACGAGCCCCTCCCCCAAACTCTCCACCCCACTTGGAAGACCCTTCAGACCAAATGTGGGATCAGGGTCCCCCCTGCTTCTCACTCTTCAGCAGCCTTGTCTGGAATAAGGCTAATGTCCAAACCCTTCCTAACAGGACTCTTAATACCCTTTATGATCTGTCCACTGCCTACCTCCCTAGGCTCTCCTCCACCCACGTCCTCTCTTGCCCTCAGCTTTCTCCTCTCTCACTATAGCTCCCAAACATGCCCCTTCATCCATGTTGATACTAACATGTTATTTAACTATTTATTTATTTATTAACTTATTTGAGTCTGATCTAGGAAACCTACCCTCCCAGGCTGAGTCCCAAACCCTTCCTAAGTGACCCTGCCATCCTCCATCCTTGCTCTGTTAGAACAAACATCACCTTTTTCCTAATCTTGCATGCCCCTGCCCCCGACACAAGTGAGGCCTGGCCTCTGTGTTCCAGAGGCCACAGACTGGATCTTTGTATTCCTGACTATGACCACATCACCTGGATGGGTGCCCGGAGCACAGTAGGTCCTCAGTAAATAACTGATAGAAATCGATCAGTGGAGAGGCTGGCGAGAAGACTCGGTGAATAAAGGGCTGGCCTTGTAAACAGGAAGACCTAAGCCCCGGCCCCAGAACTCTAGCAAAGCAGGGTGGTGCACACTTTCAGCCCAGTGCCGGGGAGGCAGAGGCAGTTGACTCCTTGGGGTTCACTGGCCGGCCAATGAAGCCTACTCGGGGAGCTCCAGGCTGTGCCGAAAAGCAAGTGTACGGCCCCTGAGGCATGACACCTAAGGTTGACCTCTGACCTCCAAACCCATGGACTCTGCACAGGCACACACGAAAGAAGTTTATCACTTGGTAATTGGGTCAGGAGAAAACTGTGAAGACTGGAGGGGGAAAGACGGAAGAAAGACTGGACACACTGGTGTGGTGTGCACCTTTAATCCCAGCACTGGGGAGGCAGAGGCAGCCTGATCTACACAGAGAGTCATAGGCCAGCCAGTGCAGCACAGTGAGAGCCCGTTCAATAAATAAATACAAATTTCAGTAAGAGGCTGGGAGACTAGGTCAGTTCTCGCTATGGTCTGGGTTTGAAACGGCCCTCACGGGCCCATGTTTTGAACACTCTAACCCCGGCTTGTGATGTTATTTTGAAGTGTGATTCTGGAAGGGGCCTCTGCTTCTTGCTCTGTGCATTGGGACTCTGTAAATAGTCGCTGCCCCTCACACACGCCACCATCATGCCTCCCTGCTACAACGAGCTAAAACCTTCTCTCTCCCGAGAGTTGGTTTCTGTGAAGCATTTGGTCACCGGGATACGGAAAGTAACTAACAGAGCCCTTTCCTGAGAGTCCCTCACCTTGGCTCCATAAGACAACAGGTCCACGTACTGGCGTTTTCTCGTGTCTAGGACTGTCATTAAGATGAGCCTCCAGGCCGCGTGATTCCTCACACTGTCACCACCGTTCCTGTTGAAAAGCCAGGTGTATTCCCGCATTGCTTGGTGCCTCGCAACAGCATCTTTCACACAGCATGTCCTCAGTCATCACAGCAGGAACCGGGAGGAGCACTTCCAGGCTTCAGGGCACACTATGTGTCTCTTGCACTATCTCATCAATAATGATGCGAGAGAGAATGGGACCAGCAGGGATGGGACCACCATGGCTAATGCCAGAGCAACGTGTGTTCCACAGGGATATCAGAACCTATGTCCAGATTCCAACCCAATTCTGTTCGTGACTTTCCCCCAGCGACCCTGACTGGCCCATAATCCATTGTTGACTCAGTTTCCCTTTCTGTAAAATGGAGATTTGGGACCTCTCTTCCCTGTCTTCTTAGGTTTCAGCAAAGAGATGAGGTTAGAAGGCAGCTACCTAAGCCATGGAAGCTATGAAGATTCATGTTGGGAGCTCTTAGGGCGACCTCAGTGGCTGGCTGCGTTTCTAGACCCTGTCCCTCTCGTCTCTCCCCCTCCTTTGAGACCCCTCTGTGGCCAGAGAGGATGAAAGAGACAGAGATCTATCTATCCCCTCCTGTGGGCAGTGGCCATAAATCCTATTGCAATTAAACCCAGGCTGATAACAAGCTCTAAGCACAAAACAGGGAAACACTCCTGTGCTTTCGAATTTGCCAATTACAACCTGACAATGATTGAATAGCCCTGTGCTTGGATGCATCCAGGGGTTCTCTGTCTTCCTCCTGCTCCCATAAGGAGTTCACCAGCCAGGGACTGGGGGCAGGATCAGCAGTGTTAGCACCCAGAGGATGATGATCAAATCTCCAGGGACCACAACACTGGAAACAGGGTCACTCAGCACACTATAAATGATTCAATAGACTACTGAACGGATACAGTCCTTTCTTTCTGAGAGACCCTCCCCTTTACTCAAGGGTGCAATAGATACAGGCAAAGGACCTTTCCTCTCTCTAGGCAAAGCATCCAAGTGAAATATTACATGGAAAATGTAAAGACTTGCATTTGGATTCAAGAGATGAATAGCAGGCCTATAAACAGAGGGTACATGATCGTTAAAAGAGAAAGAAACTGTACAAATGGGCTGTGTTTGTTCATGTAGTTTTAGAGCCATAAGCTTAATATGAGCCAAGTGACAAACTGTCATTTGTTAAGTGACGAGCTGGGGAAAACTCAGTGGGTAAGGCGCTTGTAACACAAGTGTGAGGACCAGAGTTCTGATCTCCAGAACCCACATAAAGCTGGTCCCGGGAAAGCACGTCTGTAATCCCAGTGGTCCAACAATGGGGTGGAGGTGGTGACAGAAAACTCCCCAGGAGCTCACAGGTCAGCTAGCCAGGCACACACAGCAGTACTAACAAGAGACTCTGCCTAGAACACAGAGGAAGATGGGCTCTCGAGATTGTCTTCAGACCTCTATATGTGACCCCCAGCCACAGTGCATGTGTGCACAAACACACATACACACATACATGTGCACATATCATACACACACATATGCATGTGTACGCACTCACACACCCACCACACACACACCATACATATACCATATACATTCATGCTCACACCATACACATACATATGCAAATGCATGCACTCACACACACACATACCATACACACACACACACACACACACACACACACACACACACACACACACACACACCATACATATACATACACAAAGAAAGAGTGAGAAGTGACCCCTTAGGCTGTGTTAACAGTAGCAGAGTATTCAGGACCAAGCAGGGAACTGTTTCTCTAATTTCAGCCCTAGTTAGACTAACACAGAGCACTAGATGTCACCCCTTGCAGAAGGAACTATGACAAACAAACAAGCCCACAAGGGATCTGAGCTGGTACCACAGAGAAATCAAGCCATATGAGAAGCGAAGGAAGAAGTTGGAGCTGCCCAGCCTTAGGAAGAGAACATGCAGCATCCCATGGCTGCTGGCTTTCAGTGCATAACGGGGGTGTCTGGAAGAGTAAAGAAGTCACTCTGCAGACTCAAGAAGGCCGAGTCAGGCCAGCAGAAGGAAAACTGACGGACCACCAGGCTGCTGTGAGCTCCCTGACTCTGGCAAAGCATGAGCAGAGGGTGAAGGTAGGAATGAAAACGGTGGTCCTTGGTCTCCGTGATTCTGTACCTGCATGGCCCAGAGCACCGCTTGGAGGAGGTTCTCCTGCCTGGGTGCGGTTGGCTCACACTCATGCTACCTGGCTCAGAAACTCCACTTCACGGGGCTGGCAGGCCTGGTCCCTGGTCTCTCTTAAATCCTGCCTCTGGCCAGGCAGTGGTGGCGCACGCCTTTAATCCCAGCACTCGGGAGGCAGAGTCAGGCGGATTGCTGTAAGTTTGAGGCCAGCCTGGGCTACCAAGTGAGTCCCAGGAAAGGCGCAAAGCTACACAGAGAAACCCTGTCTCAAACCCCCCCCCCCAAAAAAAATCCTGTCTCTGCTCTCATTCCCTGCCCTTTTGCCCTCCTCACTGCCCATTTTCTCCTAAGCATCCCACATGGCTAGACACTGGCCCTCTGCCACCACCCCGTTTCTTCCGAGACGGCTTCAACTACCCCGACAGAACAGTCTCCCTCGGCACCTTACCCTCTCAGTACTGGAGTGCTTACCCCGCTTTACAGTTGCTTCTCACGACCCATCTGTTCCGTTTCCCTGCTGAACCTAGGCTGGGCGGAGGCAGCATTGTCTGCTTGCTTCGCCCATGCTTGCATCCTGAGGAACTTGCAAAGTGCACAGCACGGTGCATCACGTGACACAGGAAGGAGACAAGTAGAGCTCAGTTGTGGACGAGCTGGCTTCTAAACGTGCTACTCAGACGGCAGCACTCGGGAGCTCCCAAGCACATCATCCCTTACAGAACACACCTCCCGCCTCTGGCCCGCAGACCAGTGCGGCAGTTCTTCGGTCCTGCCCTCGGAATCCTGGGGAACTAGCCCTTTCCCCAACCTAGGCCTTCTACAGCTCCCAGGTGCGGCAGTCACACCTCCCTCAGTGGCTGGCCCTGCGATGGACAGGTGACAAAGTCCTTTCTGAAAAACTCTGAGGATCTACGCGTCTGATACGACCTTGCCAGGTGGTAGGAGATCAGAAGGGATGGCTGTGGAGGGCCCTTTCTCACCCGACGACAATGATCTCTCCTTCTGAACTTAGGCTATGCTGAGAGATGCCCCTAGAAAGGACAGCCAGGCTAGGACTCAGCAGTGCTTCCAAAGAGACCCACAGCCATGACATCAGGTACAGGCCCAGATGCTCCTCCTTCCTGGACAGCCGGGAGTCTGGCCCTGACTTGTGGAGCCCAGTAAAATAGGACCCAAGGAGCGCGTAGCCTCTGATCCTCTCTTGAAGGACTCATTCTACTCCTGGACGTAGAGGGAACACAGTTGCCCTTAAAAATGAACATTTGACAACTCACTTTGTTTACCCTCTGCCTCTACTCCTGCTATTAATATTTAATATCTCTCGGGGAACGCATGCTTTCCCGACACGCCAAGCCCCGGTGCAGTATTAATCAGAGTCTGCCTCGATGCTTGATGACCTCCCGCCGCTCAGTGTGACCCAGAATGGAAAGCAAAGCCCTTCGCAGGCCCTGCCCACCTCAAAGCAGGAGGCTAGGTAAGGCAGAGATGCTGAGCGCTGGCATTCTGCACCGCCCTCCAGGGCACACCATTCGTGACGGCTCCCAGTTTATGTAGTTACCCACTTCCTTACTCTGGGCCTGTGGAAGTGGCTCCCGGCACACAAACCAATTTTAAATAATACAAATCATTAGTGCCTATAGCAGCAGGGGAAGAACCACCCACTCTGCCTTCCCCGGTGGCAAAGCAGAGGGAGGAGCCAGGCATGAGTGGGCAAGGCTCCATGGGTAAAGCTTCCACGCCCTGAGGACAATCCGGTGGTGACCTGTCCTCCACGGAGAGAGAGCTCAAGATCTTTGCACTTGCACACAGCATATCCAAATCTATGCAGAAAGACTGTATTGTGAGTGACAGTGCTCAGGAGGAAAAAGGACCCATCTGTCCACACAGGTCAGACTTAGCTAGTGAAGACCCATAGGGAGGCGACGGCATCTATGACAAGCAAAGCAGGTGAAGTGAGGCCAGGGGACCCACATACACTCGACTCTGGTCGCTAGAGATCATGTGGTCTCCGCCACCTCTTCCTACCTCCCGGCGCTTCAGTTCAGTCCAATTCAGTTTTCTCGTCTGGCAAACAACGGAATCATTCAATTTGAGAGCTGGAAGAGGCCCCAGAAACTATCTAGTCCAATCTCCTCACTGTACTGATAACATCTGTCTTACCTAGTTCTCCAACTTTTTGTAAGGATTAATTGGAATACTGGAAACCTGTATTTGTAGAGTCGGGATTTAAGATGTGACATGGGGTCAATCACTCCATTTGGCTTCTTCCTGATCTCCTTTCAGCTAAGACACAGAAGCCGGGGTATCGAGTTCTTGTTATTAACCATAATGCTTTGCGTGTCTGGGGTTGCTCTCCCTTCCCAAAGACCCTCATCGGCCTTAGGTGTCAGATTTCATGAGGCACACGGCAGGACAACTAACGGGACAGACGGGAAGACAGAGTCTGAAGGGCACACACAGGGAGTCTCACAGACAGCCGAGATGGGACTCTGACGTCAGTTGCTTTATTCTACCCTGCCGGTTCCTCAGGCACAGTCTACCTTATTTTTTGGCGACAGGCTCTCTCGCTGGCCGGAAGCTCACCCATCAGGCCATGTTTGCCAGTGATCCCAAGAAATCCATCCTCCTGTCTCCACCTCCCCAGCTCTGGGATCGCGGAGTGTACTACACGCCCGGCATGAGCTCTGGGAGTGGAACTCCCAGGTCTTCACGCTTGCCCAGCAAGCTCTTTAACAAGGGAGCCATCTCCCCAGCCCCCGCTCTGCTTTGCAGAGGAAAACTGAGGCTTGCTTTGCATAATCAGAAAACTGCAAAGGAAGGGGCTTTGGGAAATGGGTAAACAGCTGTCCAAAGCATTCTGTGGATGCAACAGATACTTCTAGATCTGGCTATTTGCAGGGCTAGTCAGGGGGGTCGTGTAAAACTTAAGTGTGGTTGTTATTAAAATTCCACACTGCCAAACCAGATGGCATCACATTCCCAGGGCTCCTGTCCAAATGACCTTTCATTTCCTATAAGCTAGACAACATTTGCAGAGAATCCCTTAGAAAGAAAGTCCCAAATCCTGGAAGGTGAGAAATGTTGGTGGGAGTGAATCAAACCCCCTGCCCCATCCCACACACACTTTTCCCCCCAGAAAATACAGTTTAGTACAAGAAATTCAGGAAACAATTATCTCCTCCCCGGCTGATACCTTGTCTTATTTATCCTCACATCTCCAGCATCAAATGCATCCAGTGCCACAAAGGAGATACTCCAGAGAGGCAAAGGGAAGCATGGTCCACGGGATGAGAACTGAGCTTCAAACTCCAGGGTGCTTGTTAAAATGCAGAGAACTGACTCCAACATTGGCGACTCAGTCGGCCTGAAGTCTTCATGTTTAATAAGTCGGCAAGGTAAGATGCTGAATAGGTGATCCTTGGACCTCCCTTTGAAAATGGTGGCTTAGGAGGGACTGAATTCCCAAGCTGGTGGGCTCTCCTGAGGACTATTTCTCTACCTCCTGTCCACACAGACTGTCTCCGGGTTTTTTAAATGTCCACAAGCCAGAACAGGTGAAGGTGACAACTTGTAGGGTTTTCTCAGACTCTCAGCCATTAGCAAGGAGCCAGCTGGCTAGCAGGAGTCCCACAGATGCACAGTGGGGTGGCAGCTGGGAGAGGAACATCTGTGGACAGCAGTCTCGCCTCCTCCCTCCCTGAAGCAGCAGCAGCAGGTCTCAGCAACGGAAAGGCTGCCACAGAATCTGAGGACAGCGGATCTCAGCAACCGCTTCCAGCCCCACACAGCTGAGGACAATTAACCTTTAGCAGGGCAGCTTCATTACCACAACAGGCAGCTGCCTCCAGAGCCCGCTCGCGTTCCCTTCAGGAGCACCAGGCTGAGGGCATCTTCCTGATGTGGCCCTGGAGATTCAAACTGGAAAAAAAATCTACACTAGCCAGCCTACCAGCTGCCAGGCCAACACTCCAAAGCCCTGTGTGTGCCCTGTCTCTGAGAGGCTGCCCAGGGCAGATCTTTCTACCCCCACCCCTCCCTATGAAGCTTCTCCATCATTGGGATGTGTGCTGGAGCTGAGCTAATGGTGGGAAAAGGACATTCAGCAAACAACTCCATCTAGGGCTCCTCCTACAAAGGCTCCCTTACATATGTCAAAATAGCAAATCAAAAGCTTGACCTCCTCCCCACACACAGAGCAAGTCAAGAAACCCAGGGCTCGATCCTTCCCTGTGCCTGCAGGAAAATCCATTCCTCATCAGTGTACCTATGTCCACCCAAAAAATAAAAAAAAAATCCTTAGGCGTCAGTGCATGGTGACATCCAAATATAGTCATTCTTCTGCATTGGCTGTCGTCTCTCCAAATACCCACAATGCCGTCTCTCAGCCCTTGTGGTCTTTGTATGGTGTGACTTGGGTCCGCACCAGTCTGCGGCTCCTCCTTTTAAAGCTAGGATGGAGCTACAAATGTTGCCAAATACAAAATCTTGAACGAACTTAGAACATTATGTGATTTATTTTGTAACCTGATCGAGTAATACTCAACCATGAACTTTGTAGATGACAATGTGGTACTGTACTGTCAAAAGGTTGGATGTATTGGGCCAGGGAGCTAGCTCAATCAATAAAGGGCTTGCCTCACAAACATGAGTGTAGTTGCTTTTGCTCTTTACTCTTTTTTGGGGGGGCCCACCACCCAGCTCCCAAATAAATCACACATGGAGTCTTATTACTTATGAATGCCCGGCCTTAGCCCTGGCTTGTTTCTTGCCAGCTGTTCTTAACTTAAATAATCCCATCTACCTTTTTACCTCTGGGCTTCTGCCTTTCTCTTATTTCTGTTTCACTCTTACTCTGTGGCTAGCTAGGTGGCTGGGTGGCGACCCCTGGCATCCTCCTCTTCTTGTTCTCTTGCTCTTTCTTTTCTCCTCCCAGATTTCTCCTTCTATTTATTCTCTCTGCCTGCCAGCCCCACCTATCCTTTCTCCTGCCTTGCTATTGGCCATTCAGCTCTTTATTAGACCATCAGGTGTTTAGACAAGCGAAATAACACAGCTTCACAGAGTTAAACAAATGCAACATAAAAGAATGCAACACATCTTTGCACCATTAAAACAAATGTTCCACAGTAGAAACAAATGTAACACATCTTGATATTCTATCAACACATGAGGTCCTGAGCCATATAAAATTCGAATTCCCAGAGCCATATAAAAATGTTGGACGTGTGCCATATGCTTATAATCCCAACACTAGGGAGGTGGAGACAGGCAGGTCTCTGGGGCTCACTAACCAGCCAGCCTAGCCTAATTGGTGAACTCCAGACCAATGAGAGACCCTGCCTGAAAGGAGACTGATGGTTTCCCTGAGGATGACACTTGAGGTTGTCCTCTGACTTCCACATACATGACACACATGTACCTGTACACACTAATACGCACACACATATACACATGGATATAAATAATAAAATCATTTAATTACTAAAAAAAACAAAAAAACAAGGCTGGACATCTCTGATCTAGAATATCCTATATGACTTCTGCTAGCTTAGTCCTAAGAGATGAGGCAGCATCCTGATGGGTCATTTGAGTTTCTCCAGCTAGCCTGGAAACTGCCACGGAGCCACAAGGAGAGGGTCTCAGGCTATGGTTCCAGCAGAGACTCCAGCTCATAGCCAGCACTTCTGCCAGCTATACGAGTGAGCTGTCTTGGAGGAGCTCTTCCAGCCATCCCAACTGGTGTTCCATGGATGCTGCACAGATGTGCCTAGAACCTTCCCCACCGAACCTCGACAAACTGAAGATGTGTAAACCAAAGCACTGGCAACTGTATGTCAAGCCTTGGCATTGTGGGATGCACTGATACACTGTCATAGACAACTAAATTGGTTTTGCACTGGAAGCCAAGCCTCTGGGCCACCCTCACATTTGCCAGCCTGCCACCAAAGGGGGCTTTCAGTGACAGAGCCATGTGGTTCCGTGGAGAAAGGAAAAGGTATGGCTCTCCCTGGGGACAAAGATCCCAGCAGAATCAGCCACACTGGCAGGGATTTGCTCCAGCTTCCTCTCCAGCAGAATGGCTGTGCTTGCAGGCTGCTGTCCAGAGCAGTGGGTCTCAGGTAGAAACATGACAGATTCAGACCTCCCTTGTGGCTCTGGCTCCCAGGGCATGAAGTCTAACTCATGTACCAAGAGCCCTCCCATCATTCCTTGGGGTCTCATCTCTTCCCCTCCCACTCCCCTGTCTCCAGGTCTCTTCAAGTGGACCTCACTCTGCCGGACCCCTCTGAGAGCCCAATCCCGGAAGCTCATCACAGCCTGGTGGCTCGGAGCTGGTAATGACAAAAGGCTCCGCAGGGCTGTCCCAGGAACACTCCGGTGCTCTAGGATCTTTGCCAGAGTCAGAGCAGAGCAGTAGATGCGGATTCCTTTCATGAGGCCTGTCATTGCCAGATGACAGCACTGTGATGCAGATGTCAACATCTGGTACAACATGGTAACAGCAACAAAGAACAGCCCTGAGAGGAGACAAGGCCACCCAGGAGCATGTGCCTACAGAACAGAGACCTGAAATCAGGACACTGACAGGACTGGCAGGGAACGAGGAAGCAGAGGCTACTGGCCACCCATAGCCACAACTTCCCAGGGTCTCTGGCACTGCATGGAACGGGTAACTTATATGTCCCATGTGACAAAGGCCACAGCAGGTTGAGCAGTCTATGGGATGGGAATCAACTGCACACCTTCTGGGGATGCCCTACAGTCTGAAGCCTAAGAGCACACCACCACACAACAGTGTAACTGTCCAGCATGTTCCCCTCTGTGGCTTCTCCACAAGCTCCATGTGAGGCCTCCAGGCCTGAAGAAAGGGATGGACCAAGAGCAAGCCTGAGAAGTAGTTCCCACCCTGTACATCTACACCCACAAGGTATATATTCCCCCTCAAGGCCATGCAAGCCAACTAACCCACCATTATGAAAGAAGTGTGGGAGCCGGGAATGAGAGTGATGGACACAATGCTGAGGTCCATTCAGCCAGGAGATGAGGACCGGGACCAAATGTTGGCCAGAGAGGACATTGCCTCTACACAGGGCAGCCAGAGGAGTAGTACAAACATAGTACTAAGAAGTCTCTGCAGAACTCAAGGTCAGGCTAGAACAGGGGTGTCCTGCAGCTTACAAGAGCATACATGCATACAGACATATGTTTATTTTGTATGACATTATAACATGGCATTATCATTTGCAAGGTTCATGTTCTAGAACCAACCACACAATCAAGTTATTAAAAAAATAGACAAAAAAAAATCTCCTAATGTTTTCAGTGAGTTCATGATTTTGTGTCTGGCTGAATTCATTCCAATCATGGGCTGCATGTAGCCTGTGGGCCATGTATTGGACACGGCCTAGAGTCCTTGGTGCTTTCTGGATTATAGGACAGACCACAAGACTCCTGCAGACAGTAGAAGAGGCTCTTCTGTCTCCCCAAGCAGATGCCAAGTGAACTTGTCATGGTGGCTACTGAGTGTCCATGGGACACCTAAGGACAGGCTGGACACTGGGAAGGAGTCCTCTGGGACTGCCAGAGGAGGATGTCCTGCAGGCCTCACTGTGGCAAAGATGGAAGGCAAATAGAAGTCCGAGCTGCTCCCGTAAAAACTAAGTGGGAAATGCAGCTTGTCTTTAGGCATCAGCACTGAGTTTATTACCCCCAACCCCGTAAAAGAGGCCATGGGACTATAAAAGTGCCTTTCAAGTTTGCAAGGGCTATGGTCCAAACACGGCCATGTGTGTCACAGCATTAACCAGGATGCCCACTCCTGTAGGTAGAGATAAAATCCCAACAAACACTTTGGGAGTAGTAACACCTCACCATCTAAGAACTCCACTCATGTGCTCTATTCTACTTTCCCCCACTTTTCTAAAATTGCTGGTTGTGACCCTAAACTGATTTCCACAACGCTAATGGGTCCTGGCTTACAGCTTGAAAAGCGCTGTTGTAGAAGGAGTCAAAACAGCACAGGCCACAGGCCAAATTGTGTCATCTGTTTGATCATGTGGGGGGATGAGGGGAGAGGGAGGGGAGGGAGGGGAGGAAGGAGGGACACACTCCTATAAGTATCCATGTGGGTAGGTGCACACATGTGCATGCATATGTATGTGTGCACACATGTAGAGGCCAGAAAGTGAGACCAGGTATTTTCCTCAATTGCTCTCCACCCTAGTTTTTGAGACTAAGTCTTTCATTGAACACGGAGGTCACGGATTCAGGTAGAATGGCTGGTCAGTGAGCTCCAGGGACCAGCCTGTCTCCACCTTCTCAGAGCAGAGATTACAGGAGAACATCACTACACCCACCTTTGATTTGGGTGCTGGACTCGGGTCCTCACGCTTTCATAGCAAGCACCTCCCCAGTAGTCATCTACCTGGCCTTCGCGTCTGATTGGTCGATGGGTTAGTCGGCTGATTGATTGGCGTGTGTACATGCATAGGGGAGTGGAGTGCCACAACACGGCAAGGGCAGAGGGCACCTTGCAGCAGTCAGCTCTCCGCAGCCATGTGAGTCCCAGGATGGAATTCAGGTCGTCAGGTTGGCAGCCTTTGCATTGCTGAGTCCTGTCATCATGGGCCCTGATTGAGTTTTAACTGAAACATTTTTTTAATTTTTGCGATCCCTTGATGCATGTTTACACGTTCAGGTCGAACTCAGCAATGCTGCGTGTGTGCTGTGTTGTGTGACCACCACCTCTCTGCAGCTTTAAAGCCTTTTCACCATCTTGGAAGAACAGCCATGCCCTTTAAGAGACCGCTCCCTACCCCCTCCGCCCTCTATCCCTGGCAACCACTATTCTGCTCACTCTCGCTCTCTAGAATTTACTTACTTGGTATGTTTCACGCAAAGGACTCGCACAGTATGTGTTCCTTTGTGATTTCCCTCATGTAGTTTTGAGGTTCACCCAAGTTCTAGTTTCTATCAGTGCTTTTATCCCTTTTTATACCTAAATAATATTCTAGTCTATGGATCGACTGCAACTGCTTATGCATTCATCTGTTGAATGATATTTGGGATGTCCCCATGCTTTGGCTGTTCTGGAGAATGCCACTTTAAATGCTTGTATAAGTTTCTGTATGGACAGCTGGTTTTGCTTCTCTTCGAGAATAAGGAATGGAGACGCCGGCCCATATGGTAATTACATGTTTAGCTTTTGGAGGAGTTAGCAAGCCACTTTTCACAGTGGCTGCACTATTTTACCTTCCCACCAGCAAAAGAATAAAATCCCCGCTTCCATA